>NC_059256.1:1012993-1027993 GCF_017591435.1 Portunus trituberculatus | reverse complement strand
CCGATCTTTCTTAGATTTCCGCTTGGGGCAGAAAAAATCTAGTAGTTTTCAATGCCTCAAAAACTCAATTCCTCCATCTATCAACTCGACACAACCTTCCAGACAACTATCCCTCTTCTTCAATGACACTCAACTGTCTCCTCTTCCACAATGAATATCCTCGGTCTGTCCTTTGCTCATAATCTTAACTGGAAACTTCACATCTCATCTCTTGCTAAAACAGCTTCTATGAAATTAGGTGTTCTGAGGCGTCTCCGACAGTTTTTCTCGCCCCTCCAACTGCTTACTCTGTATAAGGGCCTTATCCGTCCCTGTATGGAGTACTCTTCGCATGTTTGGGGGGGTTCCAGTCACACTGCTTTGCTTGATAGAGTGGAATCGAAAGCTCTTCGTCTCATCAACTCCCTCCTCTCACTAACTGTCTTCAGTCTCTTTCTCACCGCCGAAATGTTGCATCCCTTTCTATCTTTTATCGCTATTTTCATGGTAACTGTTCTACTGATCTTGCTAACTGCATGCCTCCCCTTCTCCTGCGGCCTCGTTGCACAAAGCTTTCTTCTTCCTCTCATCCCTATTCTGTCCAACTCTCTACCGCAAGAGTTCACCAGTACTCTCAATCATTCATCCCTTTCACTGGTAAACTCTGGAACTCCCTCCCTGCATCTATATTTCCGAATTCCTATAACTTGTCTTCTTTTAAGAGGGAGGTATCGAGTCTTCCCTACGTAAACACACACACACACACACACACACACGGACATGAGCCCACACACACACATGCACACACATACACGGCCCGGTAGCTCAGTGGTTAGAGCGCTGGCTTCACAAGCCAGATGATCGGGGTTCGATTCCCCGGCCGGGTGGAGATATTTGGGTGTGTCTCCTTTCACGTGTAGCCCCTGTTCACCTAGCAGTGAGTAGGTACGGGATGTAAATCGAGGAGTTGTGACCTTGTTGTCCCGGTGTGTGGTGTGTGCCTGGTCTCAGGCCTATCCGAAGATCGGAAACAATGAGTTCTGAGCTCGTTCCGTAGGGTAACGTCTGGCTGTCTCGTCAGAGACTGCAGCAGATCAAACAGTGAATTACACACACACACACACACACACACACATAGCCACCCACATAGCTAATTCTCCCTCCCTCTTTCTTCAATTTTTTTTTCTCTACTACTACTACTACTACTACTACTACTACAACTACTACTACTATCAATACTCCTACAATTTATTCTACTGTTACTGCTACTATTACTACTACTATTACTACAATTATAACATAACATAACATAACATAAATAACAGGATAACAAAGGGCCACCAGGGCCCATCTAGGTTATCCTGTATCAGTCGCACAGCGACCTCGTCATCAGTATTTAAAGATACACTTACAAGTACACAATACATTATATATTAATTCTAAATATTTGGCCCATTAACAGGGCTAAGTCCTGCAGCGAATTCCTCTACAATCTGTGATCCCCATACATGGGGATCATGTCTTGTTTAACTATAGTAAATTTCTTATAAAAACTATCATGCAGCGCTATAAATAATTATAAATCTAATAAATTTAAGTGCTTATCTAATCTGTTTTTAAACATTGTCAAACTAGTGCTATTAGAACCCTCTCTGGCAATGCATTCCAGAAGTCTACCACCCTATGACTAAAGAAATATTTTCTTATATCTAATCTGCAGCCTTGCTTTCTAATCTTCCTGCCATGATTTCTAGTCCTATTTCCCTCCTCTAAGGTAAAGAAAGATCTCACATCTATGTAGTTTGTATCTGAGAACATTTTAAATAACTCTATCATATCCCCTCTTATACACCTCTCAAATGAAAACATGTTTAATTCCTTTAATCTATCTATATACTCCAGGCGCTTTAATGCTGGTATCATCCTAGTTGCTCTTCTCTGAACTGCTTCTAACATGTTGATATCCTGCCTATAATGGGGTGACCAGGCCTGTATGCAATACTCTAAATGGGGCCTAACATAGGAATTATATAAGCTACGCACCACTTCCTTACTTTTATAACTAACATTTCTATTTATAAAACCCAGGATTCTATTTGCCCTATTTCTTGCTTCTAAACATTGCTTTGAAAATTTCATAGTCCTGTCTATCACTACTCCTAAATCCTTTCCCTCTTCTACTGTTTGTAACAGGATTTCCTATTCTTTCCTAGTAAATACTGAAGAAAATTGTTCATTCAATAATTCTACTATGTCTTCATTTTGATCCACTACTACACCATCTTTTCTGAGTGGTCCAATCCTATCCTTATTTCTTTTATCACTATATAATTTTTTGGGATCTTTACTCCCAGCTCTAGCTAGTTTTATCTCTGCCTGCCTTTTACTTTTTTTATAACCTTACTCAAATCATCCCTGACCTGTCAGTACCTAATCAAATCTACATCTTCCCCACTTTTCTGCAACTCTCTGTATGCCCTCTTCTTCTCTCTGATCTGTCTACCTATCTCGTGAGTCCACCATAATGGCTTCCTGTTTCTCTGCATTATATCTTTGTAAGGGATACACTGCATCACTATACCCTTTACTACAACCTTAAAAATATCCCACATCTCCTGTGCAGTTTTATTTCCAAAACTATCTTCCCAGTTTACCTCTCCTAATGATAAATCTAATTATATGATGGTCACTGTTTGCTAAAGTCTCTCCTACCTCAACTTCCTTTAAACGGGTAAGATTGGCATCGGGGAGCCGGTGAACAATAACAATAGAAAAAAACACTGCAGGTTCAACTGGTGAGGAAATGCAAAGGGGGGCACTTACAAAACTATTTAATAACCCAATAATGAAACTGACAAACACATATAGATATAACATGAAACATGAAACACAGGAAAATGACATACACATATACATATAACACATAAATAAATACAACAATAAAGAACCCAACTAATACCTAACAATAATACTAAACCTATATGGAGGCAATGTGGAAAAACACGGGACGAGGGGAAGTGATACTTATGACGTGTCGCAGTGGTGAAGTGCTGGGTGATGGTAGATCCCACACGGTAGTCCAAGAAGCGTTGTGTTCACTGGTTGAGGCCTGGACCTCGAACTTGACTTTCCAGAAAGCCGAGCTTGCTTTAACACTTCCGCTGGAGTCGAATGGGGCCGCGTGAATCCAACTTCGGGACAGTAGCGGGGCTTCATGAGAAAGTGACGTGGAGGGTTCATGAGACGGTGGCGTGGAAGGTTCACGAGACGGTGACGTGGAAGGGGAGGTGGAGAGGCGGCAAACGAGGTAACAAGCGGAGGAGGTGATGGTAGTGGAGTATGTTACGGGCGGGCCGTAACATCGGGAACACCGAGTCCTCTCAAAACACCAAAACAACCCCGCGGCCCGCGGTTGTTTGGAAGCTCGTGTGGAGTAGGGTGACCAGACGTCCCCGGTTTCCGGGGACAGTCCCCGATTTCAGTGACCTGTCCCCGGCCACTGCTGTCCCCGGTTTTCTGTAACTGAAAGATCACTTGATGCGTAAAAAAAAACTACTCCTTTTGATTATGATAATTATGTCCTTTTTTAATTACTCTTTTAGAATGTCAAGAATAAGGAGAAGGCCTTTGTTTCCGTGAAGACGGTGAAGTGTATAGCGGACACATTTTAACAGCTAATGGGTGTTCATGATTTCAGATATTTCATCAGGTAGAGATTTTTTTTTCTTTGCAACTTGGGTAAATAAGACGAGAGAAACTTTTGATTGCTGGTTTAGAAATGGTACGACTAGTGTCCCCGTTTTAGTTTTTCCAGTGCAAAAACACTACATGTTTATACTGAACTGAAAATGTCCCCGGAATGTCTCAGAAATCTGGTCACCCTAGTGTGGAGTGTTCTTTGAACTGGAACAGAATGCCGGTTTATACATGTGCTGTAGCTGACTGCAATTTTATATCAAAAAAGAAAAAACCAAGGCGTGAAAGGACGGACTGTGTTTCCCAGGAAGAAAGACGCGGCTCGAAGAAGATTATGGGAGACACGATGCAAACGAGGCCCGACGTGGAGAGCTACCAAGGACCATGCTATCTGCTCAAAGCACTTCATAGATTGGTGCAAAGGACCGTCAACATCGCATCCAGACCCTGAACTGTTTGCCTATAACCGGTGGGGAGCAGGTAGAAACCTGCTTGATGTCGTTTACATACGGAACGGACAATCTTTCACTGAAGTCACACAAGGATTTTGCATCAAAATATCGTTCACTACTCTGTCTATCTCACTCCTCCACTTCCTTACACCCCATTCTCTACCCTCTCCATTTCTAACTATCATACTCCAGTCCTTCTCTAAGTACCTTCCTTCTATCCGCTGAAAAGCCCAACTAGCTATTAGGCCACTCTTCACCACCATCCTGACACACTTTTTCCCCACTTGCTACTCCTGACATTCCACAGAAACACTTTTCTCACTATTCGAGCATCATTCATTCGCTCTAACCTAGCCTTATACCGTAGGGTCGCTTTTACATACCTTTCTCTAAAAGTGCTCCAACCCATGTCTCCCCTAAGAGCCTCTACTGCTGCATATCTAGGTACATTAAGTGTCATTCTTGCAACTCTATTCTGCCCTATTTCTAACTTTTCTAGTTCACTTTCATTCCATGCAATCACATCCATACCATACATGATGCTCGGAACAGCCACGCTCTTCCAAACTTCTCGCAGCACGTCATATTTACTTGCACTCATCCTTGCTGTACTTCCTAGCCGACCTACCCACTGACTCACCATGCTCATCTTCTCATTCTTTGTCTTCACGCAGCCAACTGGACTCATCCACATCCCCAGGTACTTGTATTCATCTGTCTGTTGCATCTCGTTCTCACCTAGTCTCCACACTGAGTTCCTCTCATCCTCTGACCCATTCACAACCATTACCTTGCTCTTTTCACTGCTAAACCTCACTCCAAAGTCTCTTCCATACCCATCTATAACATCAAGCAAACTCTGAAGCTCTTCTGCCGACTCACTCATAACAACAACATCATCTGCATACAAGATCACACATATCTTATCATTACCCACATTTACACCTGCATTCATTCTCCTCAATCTAGCAACCAGTTTCTCTGTATATAAGCTAAAGAGGGTTGGTGATAATTTGCAACCCTGCCTAACTCCTCTTTCACTCTTCACCCAGTCTGTCTCTACATCTCCTAGTTTATACTTAGCTCTTGTATCCACATACATACTTCACACTATGTTAACTATCTTTGCATTTAACCCAATCTTTTCTAGCACTCTACCTAGCATTTCTCTGTTCACCCTATCATATGCTTTCGCTATGTCTAGAAAACCTAAGTATAACTTGCTACCATCTTTCTTCTTTCTCTCAATCAATTCATTCACCACAAACATATTGTCTTCAGCTCTCCTGTCCACACGGAACCCATTCTACTCTTCACCTAACACTCCATCTCTCTCAATCCATTTACACAATCTTTCATTCAAAACCGCACTGAACACTTTTCCTACTGTGTTAACTAACGCAATCGGCCTGTAGTTTTTCAACTCATTCTTACTCTTGTACCCTCCCTTATGCAGCAAAGTCACCCTGCATTCATTCCACATTCTCGGCACTCTCCTCCTCCCACACCTGGTTAAACAACTCAGTCATCCTATCAATCACAACCTCTCCTCCATTTTTGTACAATTCATAAGGTATCTCATCCGGCCCTGCTGCCTTCCCATTCTTCTGCTTCTTCACAGATTTCTTCACCTCCTCCCTGCTGATCCTTTCATTCAACTCGTCTGCATCCTTTCTCTCCAGTGTCACACGCCCTTCACCCACATCAAAGACCTCACCTACACCTCCAATCTCTTCCCAAAACTCTTTTATTGCCCTTCTCATTTCTTCCTTATCAGTCACCACTTCACCCTTCAGGCTCTCCACATTCTCACTGTTAGGCATCCCCTCACCCCTCAGGAATCTGTACCATTCACGACCACCTTCCACACCTTTCTCTCTAAGGGACTGAATCACACTTTTCTCACATTTAACTTTAGCATTCATTATCTTTTGCTTCGTCACTCGCTGCTGACTCACATACGCTGTCCATGCATTCAGGTACTCACTTTCAGCCTCCTCACTCTCATGTCTCCTCTTTCTTAACTGTCTGCACACCCTATTCAGTCTCTTTTTTTTTCTTCCTAGCATCTCTAATCTCATCATTCCACCACGGCCTACTTTTATGCTTTCTAGCACTTGTTCTTACATACCCTATCTGACTGGCTGCTGCGTTCTTCACATTCTCTACAAATCTGTCATTCAGTTCATCCACACCATTCAGGATCTCATCCTCCCATCTTCTCTTGCTCAAGTCCCCCTCCAGATGGGAACCGCCTTGTCGTGGTGGGGGGGCTTGCGTGCCCCTGTGACCTGGCGAGCTAGGCTAGAGGGGGCTAAGGGCCCTGCTCTGCCCTTTTGAGGGGGAGAGGGCTACCCATGCTAGTACGGTCGCCAGTGAGGGGCCAGACTAAATGGTTCCTACGTAGGCTGCCTGTGGACCAGCGGAGCCACCCACTGGAGGGATCGCCCAATAGGGGCCGTCCTATGCTGGATGGTTGGGTGTCCAGGCTGAGATGCTTTGGGAGGGGGGTCTCAGCTCTGCCGTGGACAAACTTTCGTATCATGTGGGACCTTTTTTTAAAACGACTGGTCCGCATGGGGACGAGGTACCCCGTCCACGGCAGCCAGCGCTCCCTCACATTGTAGTCCCAGTAGGTGGTTTCCCTTGCCCCTGAAGCCAATTTTTTTGTGTAACTTTATACATATGGTGAAACACAAAAAACAGTCAGGTTCTCGTGAGGTGGCTGACCTGGCCCACGAGACGTCATCTTCAGGTCTGAGTGGGAAGGAGGATTCCCCTCCACAAGGGCCTCCTTCAACAGTCTCCTGTTCTGGGAGTTCTTCTGAGGGTCGTGTTTCTGCTGCATATGACTCCCTTTTGATGGTAAATGTTAATCCATCATTTTCCTACCACGCCTTGCACTCACTTCTCAAGGTGTATGGCACGGTTCTACGCATTTGACTTTCCATCTAACCGGTGCTATGTAACTTTTCTATCATGTGATGAAGCCCGTCTGGCTTATGAAAATAAAGCATCTCTGCCCCTTGCCGGCCATGGCTTTAAAACTGAATTTCTCCAGTCACGTAATATTTCAGAGAGTAACATGGATTACATACCAAATGTTTTTGAAAACTATTTAGAGAATTCAGTTCCAGCAGTCTGCCATATCCCGCCTCCACATTGGTTTGTGGCGTACTGTAGAAATGGGCGTGGGAATTTCATCCATGCCTCCCGGTACCTGTCCAAAGAAATAGGCACGATTCCTGAGGGGAATCTGAAGAAGTACGGGAAGGGGGTGCTTCTGCGAGCAAAAGATCTTACGCAAGCGAGGATGTTGCAACATCTCCGATGCCCTTCTGACAGCATGTTTGAGACTGTTAAGGCTCATCCCACCTTTAACTATAGCAAAGGTTGTGTTTATAGTCAAGATCTCTATGAATTCCCAGAAGAGGAAATACTAGCAATGTGCCCTAGCTCAGTACAAAAGGTGACTAAGATGAGGAACTCTTCCAACATGGTCCTTCTCACCTTTTTTGGTTCCACCCTTCCTGACCGTGTTCATATCGGTCCTATCAACCTTAGGGTGAGGCATGGGGACGAGGTACTCCGTCCACGGCAGCCAGCGCTCCTTCCCATTGTAGTCCCAGTAGGTGGTTTCCCTTGCCCCTGGAGCTAATTTTTTGAGTAACTTTATACATATGGTTAAACACAAAAAGCTGCCAGGTTCTCATGAGGTGGCTGACCTGGCCCGCGAGACGTCATCTTCAGGTCTGAGTGGGAAGGAAGATTCCCCTCCACAAGGGCCTCCCACAGCAGTCTCTTGTTCTTAGAGTTCTTCTGAGGGACATATTTCTGTTGCATGTGACTCCCTTTTGATGGTAAATGTTAATCCATCTTTTTCTTATCACGCCTTGCACTCCCTTCTCAAGGTGTATGGCACGGTTCTCCGTATTCGGCTTGTTTACGATAAGGATTTTCCGTCTAACCGCTGCTATGTAACGTTTCTGTCATGCGATGAAGCCCGTTTGGCTGTAGAACATATAGCATCCCTGCCCCTTGCTGGCTCTGGCTTTAAGACAGAACTTCTCCACTCTCGCAATATTTCGGACAGTGAAATGGACTACATCCCAAATCTTTTTGAGTACCATTCAGAGAGTTCAGTTCCTGAAGTGCCACATCCCGCCTCCACGTTGGTTTGTGGCGTACTATAGAAATGGGCGTGGGAATTTCATCCATGCCTCCCGTTACCTGTCCAAAGAGATCGGCACGATTCCTGAGGGCAACCTCAAGAAATACGGTAAGGGGGTGCTAGTGAGAGCTAAAGATATCACGCAGGCAAGGATGTTGCAACATCTCCCATGCCCTTCTGACAGCATGTTTGAGACTGTTAAGGCTCATCCCACTTTTAATTATAGTAAAGGTTGTGTGTACAGTCAGGATCTTTGCGAATTTTCTGAAGAGGAAATACTGGCTATGTGTCCTAACTCAGTCCAAAAAAGTGAATAAGATGAGGAATTCTTCTCACCTTCTTTGGTTCCACCCTCCCTGACCGTGTTAATATCGGCCCTATTAATCTTAGGGTGAGGCGTTTTGTTTCTCGCCCTCTTCAGTGTTTCTCATGTTATTCGTACGGTCACGGCAAAAGCTCCTGTAAGGAAGCTGCTTGATGTGGTAATTGCTCTGCACTAGATTCACACTCTGAGGAGCATTGCAATGCTGCTTACTGTTTCCATTGCCGTGATGCTCACCAGGTACGTTCCAGGCAATGCCCCAGGTATCGCCTGGAGCAGGACATTTTACAGCTTGCTACACACAGTTTATCAGTCTAGGTAGCGCCCGCCGCGAACTCCTGTACCGCCAGAAGGACGGTACTGGTGCGACATCCTATGCTTCATTGGCCGCTCGCTCTTCAGCTGAGTCTGCCGGTCCGAAGACGACAACTCCTACTACCTCTCGCTCTGTTGGGGCGGGTGGTCCTGTTCATTTGGCCAATAGGTTTGCCCTTTTGTCCGACGACTCAGTTGAGTCACCTGCAAGAAGCGACGAGAATAATACGGACTTGACCAAACAAACCCATGTAGTGAATGTCCATTTGCCTCATGTATCGCCTAGGCTTTTGAAGGGCATGACCAAACGGCACCGCGGCTCTGCGGAGTCGATAGATTTTGCTCAGCCTAAGCAATCTAAGGTTTCTCCCGGTGCACATGATCGTGAGTCCTCTAGGGACCGCTCTGCAATGGTAGCTCCAGTAGTTTCTGTCCAGCCTTCTGTGACGCCCTCCGTCTCAGATCGGGCTTCTTGTGATGAGGACGGTCTTAGCATGGAGACGTCCGATGATATTGTCACAGCCGTCCCTCGTGGACCCGCTGTGTCAAAAAGTGGAGTCCAGCCTCCGAGACCGGTAAGAGTGATGATGGTTCGCATCACTCACCTGCAGGCCGAAAGGCAGCGGTCCAACAACCCGGCACATCACAACTCCCGGTGTCTTCTCGTCGTTTCATTATTTCTAGTCAGGTCAGTCACGGGCAGCCTCAAAAGGCTCGGCTGTCCATTGAACCCAAATAGTCATCTTCAAGCTTCTACAGTGGAACTGTAGAGGCCTTCGCGCCTCGTGGGGGGAACTCCGAGCTTAACTGTCGGAGTTCTCTCCAGCCTGTGTAGCTCTGCAAGAGAATATGCTTGGTGATAGTACTTATTCTAGTCCTCCTGGCTATCGTGCCTTTTCTAGCACACCTTTCCCTGACCAGGACCACCACGGTGGCACAGCTATCCTAGTCCGTCAAGACATACCTATTGTCCCCTTGCAACTCAACTCTCCCCTTCAGGTGGTTGCTGTTTTTATGGGACGATCCTACACTATTTGCAGTTTATATCTCCCTCCTCGGGTTCCTGTCTCCAGGGGTGAGCTTGACGGCCTGGTGCGTCAGCTGACTCCGCCTTTTCTTTGTTGGGAGATTTTAATGGCCGTCACCCATTGTGGGATGAAGGTGCTAGTAATCCTCGTGGGGTTTTAATTGGTTCTTTTATTGAGGATGAGGGATTGGAGGTTTTAAATTCTGGGGATGTTACACATTTCCACAGTCCTACTGGGACTTTTACAGCTATTGATCTTTCTATCTCTACTTCTAATTCTTTCCTTGATTTTAATTGGCGGGTCCTACCGGATTTACACGGTAGTGACCACTTTCCGATTTTATTGGAATCTGTGAACTCTGAGCCACAGTCCCGGCCTCCACGCTGGGTTTTAGACAAGGCAGATTGGCCTCGATTCACAGACCTTAGCTCTTTTATCCGTCCGCTGGCTGACGTTTCTACTTGTGCTGAGGCTGTTGATTATTTTGCCGATTTTTTAACTTCAGTAGCGCTTCAGACAATCCCTAGGACGTCAGGTCGCTTTTCTAAGTGTCCCGTTCCTTGGTGGAACGCAGCATGCACTAAAGCTGTGCAAGAGAAACGGGCGGTTTTCTCTCGTCTCCGGCGACATCGTGGGGACCCGCAGTGCCTGGAAGCTTTTCAGCGCTGCCGAGCTCGGGCCCGCCGCGTTTTGAAAGAGGCACAAAGAGCCTCTTGGAAAGCTTATGTGTCTTCCATTAATGCCCACACCCCTCTTACGGATGTCCTTAACAAAGTCCGCCGAATTGCTGGGAAGTATTCTGCTTCTGCCCCACCAGTTTTGTTGTCTGCTGGGCGAACGGTGGCAGACCCTAGGACTGTCGCCGATCTCTTCGCGGAGCACTTTGCCAGTGTTTCCCGGAGGCATCCTGCAGCTCCAGGCGCACGTCACCGCCAGAGAATGGAATCTTTCGACATAAATTTTTCTTCCCCTTCTCTGCCTCTGAGTTGCGGACTGCTTTGTTCCAGTGTCATGACTCTTCTCCTGGCCCAGATGATATTCCTTATGCCTTCTTGCACCACATGTCTGACAGTGCTTTTAACTTTTTATTAAATCTTTATAATATGATTTGGCATACCGGTGACTTTCCATCTTCTTGGGCTGTGGCAGTGGTTCTCCCATTTCCAAAGCCTGGGAAAGATAATCTTCAGGCTACGAACTATCGTCCTATATCGTTGACGTCCTGCATTTGTAAAGTAATAGAAAAGATGGTAAATGTAAGACTCATGTGGTACTTGGAGAGAGGGAAGTACCTGTCATTGGTACAGTACGGCTTCCGAAAGATGAGGTCTACTACTGATGCTCTTTTATCCCTAGAGTCTTCCATTTGTAAGGCCTTCGCTAATCACCACCATCAAGTAACAGTGTTTTTTGACCTGGAGAAGGCCTACGACACGGCTTGGTGTCATGGCATTTTACAGTACTTGTTTAATTTTGGCCTTCGTGGTCACCTTCCTATTTTTATTCAGCAGTTTTTATCCAGACGTCTTTTACGGGTTCGAGTTGGGAGTGTTCTCTCTGAGGCTACTGCTCTAAATGATGGTGTCCCACAGGGAAGTATTCTTAGTGTTACACTATTCGCAGTCACCATTAATGGTGTGATAGATACTCTTCCAGATGGCATTCACAGCTCCTTATATGTTGATGATTTATGTAATTCTTTTGCTGCTGCTAGGATGTCACTGATTGAGCGCAAGCTCCAACTGGCGATCAATAGGGTGTCCAGTTGGGCCAACATGAACGGTTTTCGATTCTCCATCTCTAAGACCGTAGTCATGCATTTTTGTCGCAACCGTGGTGTCCATCCAGACCCGGATTTATACCTCGCCAATAGACGCCTCTCATGCGTGGAGGCGACTCGATATCTTGGGCTTTTGTTTGACAACCGTCTCACCTGGGTTCCCCATTTCCATTCTCTTAAGATGTCTTGTCGGCAGGCATTATCCCTTCTTCGGGTTTTAAGTCACACCTATTGGGGTGCGGACAGGGACACTTTGCTGCTGTTTCACCGTACACTAATCCTCCCAAAGCTGGAATACGGTTGTGAGATCTACTCCTCTGCAACGGATGCACGACTACGCATGCTTGACTCCGTGCATCATGCAGGGGTCTGCTTGACTACGGGTGCATTTCGGACATCTCCAATACCTAGCTTACTAGTGGATGCTGGTTTGTGGCCGCTCGACCTCCGGCGCCAGTCTTCGATGCTTCGGTGTTGGTTTCGCACCCACCGTCTTCCTGATTTTGTTCCCTGTCTGTCAATATTGCGGGACTCGCGCTCGCAGGCGTATGTCACTCGACCGAGTCTCCCTAAACCTTTTGGCCTTAGAGTTGTAAATCTCATGGCGGAGTTATCTATCAATCCCACTCCTGTGTACTCTTTCCGGGTCCCACGAGTCGGTTATTGGCAGCTTCCTGTTATCTCATTATGCCCTTCTGCCATGGATGGCAAGAAGGATTTTCTGCCAGCTCTGTCCCACACACGGTTTTTAAAACACCTTTTTATGCATTCTGATATCCCTGTTTTTACTTATGGGTCCAAATCCGGCGCAGGCGTTGGGTTTAGTGTGGTTTTTCCCTCTTTTTATCGGTCTGGCAGCCTTCCTTCAGTTCACTGTTCACTGTTCACTGTTTGATCTGCTGCAGTCTCTGACGAGACAGCCAGACGTTACCCTACGGAACGAGCTCAGAGCTCATTATTTCCGATCCGTCTTTACTGCGGATCTGTCTGCCATAGTCCTAGCTTTACAGATAATTTTTACTCTCCCGGTTTCGTCTTTTACAATTTTTTGTGACTGTCGCAGTGCTCTTACTGCTCTCTCTTGCACTATATCCTTTAACCCTTTGGTTTTATCAGCCCTGGAGTGGCTATACCTTCTTACACAACGAGGATATCGTGTTGGGTTCTGTTGGGTCCCTGGTCACGTTGGTGTTCCAGGCAATGAACACGCAGATCGCCTCGCTAAAGAGGCCTCAAGTCGCGCTCCATCTCCTGCCTCTGTTCCGTTTCGAGATGTCTTTCTTCTAATTCGTGAGGCAGTTGCAGCAATTTGGCAGAGGAGATGGCTAACGGGGGTCGCAACCTCGAAAATGGGAGAGATCACTACTTCCTCTATCCCTCACTGGACATACACCCATATCCGGGATCGACGTTTACAGACTTTATTGGCGTGACTGCGTATAGGTCACACGTACCTTACACAAAGGTTCCTGTTGACCAGGGACCCTCAACCTTACTGTGATGACTGCCTGGTGCCGCTTACCGTGCGGCACCTATTGGTAGAGTGCCCTAGTTTGATAGAGTTACGACTCCGCTACCTCTACCGCTGTCGCGGTAGAGATAGCGGTGTCTATTTTATCTCAAAGGTCCTTGGACCAGAATGCCTGGCCCAAGGCCATGACGTTTTTAGATTTTTGGGAGAAGCTGGCCTTCTCCCAAAGCTGTGAATTTTATTTCATTTTATTATATGTATTTTAATGTTTTATGTATTTTATTGTTTTTTTTTTTTTACTTATCATTAATTTTATCGTTTTTACTTGCTTTTAGTTATTTTACGATTTGTTTTAAACCCTTTTGTTTTAATTAAATAGTTTGATGCGGCGCCATATGGCCTCCGCTGTTGCGGCGCCTATATCTAATTCCTCCTCCTCCTCGCTCAAGTCCACCTGGAAATTTTCCCATCCTGCATCTCTCAACCTCCACTTTTTCTTCTTGACCTTGGCATTTGTTCCATCTCTTCCATTCAACTTACATTCTAGCACCAGCATGTTATGGTCTGAGACTATGTCAATCATCTCATCTTCATCTATCCACATACTGTCAACAATTTCACGCATTCTCCCATTCACTAGCATGTAGTCAATCGCAGACTCCTGGTTCCTCGCACACCAAGTCACTCGTCCTTCAGCCAGGGTCTCATTCAGATTCTCCAAGTTCATCTCATTCACAAACTCATCCAGCATCTCACCATTCCTATTCATTTGTTCACCTAACATACCTACGTGAGCATTCATGTCTCCCATAACAATCACTCTCTCTCCAGCATAATCTCTTGCAATCTTTTTCAAAACACTGTATTTTCTACTATTCTCCCTAACTGCTCTATCGCCTTCCACTGTCATATACACTACCACTACAACTATCCTCTCAGCTCTGCCACTCTCATTCCTACCCTCCACTCGAACAGCTAACACGTCCTCACTCTCAGCACTGTCTCCTATGTCCAGCTCTTCCACTCTGATTCCTCACCTTCCTGTGGAGCAGGGCTACGCCTCCTCCTAGCTCCTCCTGTTTCTTGCGTCCTTTTCCTAACATCACAAACTCATTACCCTCTATCTGCACCACATCCCGCAGGTGAGTCTCAGTAATACCTACCACATCTAGGCTCCATTCATTCAACTCTTTGCATATATCCTGAAATTTACCAATGCCCCATCCTCTTACATTCAAACAACCAAATTTCATACATGACCTTGCCTGTTTGTTGTCCTCTCTTCTTTGCTTCGGTGCACATCCATTCCTCATTCAGGCCGCATCTACACACACCGTAGACCTTGCGCGCACCCACTCACGCAGCCGTCCGCACATCCTCTTGTTGCCGGTCTCAGCTCGATGAAGCTGACGTTGCCCATCTTCTTCCTCAACCACTCCAGCTTCAGCTTCAACACTTCTTCCTGGATCTTGGCATTTGTCCTCCTCCTCAGCCGCTCGTACCTCTCCCTCTCTTGGCCGACGCATCACACCCACCACTGCCACACACATCTTCTTGGCTTCAACAGCCTTCACTGCCTCCACCACCTCCTTCACTGTCTCTTCTTCGCCGACCCTCTCCAGGTCGTTGCCGCCGCCCTGGATCACCAGCAGACCGTTTTCTACTGTCTGGGTCTTCTCAATTACCTTCTTGATCTCCTGGATCTTGGCTCCCCTCAGGCACTCCTGGGAGGCTCCACTCACCTTGCTCCTGAGGAGGGCATCAGTATTTTTTTATCATACTGTCC
>NC_059256.1:922993-1007993 GCF_017591435.1 Portunus trituberculatus | reverse complement strand
CTTCCACATCATTGTTGGTGCGGATGCTTCTGGCAAACACGCACCATGACCTGGGAGGCCAGATATCTGAGCAAATCCATGTACTTAATGTAATCCAGAAGATTTAAAAGTGATTGACAACCATCTGCTTTTCTGTAGAACTTTAAAACAGTTCTTCTATATGTTCTGCTGGTACATATGGTAGTGAAAGAACTTTCCTCAGGTATCTATGTATCCCAGCATCATTCGTATAAAATACCTGCAGACCTACCTCTTGAATTTTCCTCCATACTGCTTGTCCCCAATGAAAACTGCATCCTCGAATATAAACATTAGGCAGGACGTCGGGGATCGCACGCCAGACACTTTCCTCAAAATCAATCGTAATCTCTTGCACACTCAGTTCCTCACCTAAAAGTTCTTTAGTTTTTGAAAATACTTTTTTATAATCTTTCCGTCTTTTCCCAGACATCAAAACGAAAAGCAGTGGTACTTGTTTCAAGTTATTATCACACTGGACAAATGCATGTATACTGAAAAGCTGTGTGAAAGGGCGTCGCACTATTTTAAATGTAGCATCAGCATACCACTGTTTTGCCTTGCTGAGCAGTGACAACTGTTCAGGTGTTGAAAATAAGAGATGGTGGCGGTCACCAATAGTAATGTCATATTGCAGAAAGACTGTAGCAGTTTATCTTCTCCCAAAGGATCATAATGGAGGCTTCCAAGTCGTGAGTACTTTTCTTTTTTTTTCTTTTATGGAAAGTGGACAATAGCAGTTATTGATATCGTTGCAGTTTTAACCAGAACACCACACTAACTAAACATTCACGGTCTAGGTCACACTTCTACCACCATTTCAAACCCTCATTTTGCCTTATTTTACCTTATTAAGATGGATTCATACCACAAAGTAGGTGCATTCAGGCTAGGCAGGTGCAGTGCATTCAGGTGGTGGTGCATCATGTCTACAAATTTTTACATTACAGTTCAACTTCCATTTATTAAAGATGTATATTATTCTTGGAGATTCATTTAGATGTTTTAACTAATCATAAACATTTCCATCCATTTTTTTAACCCATCTAACTAGGTCTAATCTAAACCTAGCAGAAGGGCTCCATCCCTGGGACCATACAGGGCACTATCTTAACCTAACCAAACCAGCTTGGGGGCAGTGGCCCTCTAGCCCCACCATGGGTACTAACCTAATCAAACATTACAAAGGGCATGAGATGAGGAGTATGTTGTGCTTGTAAAGATTCACACACTATGGTGTATATCATGTCAGAGGTGAAATTTTGGAACCAACCCATAAACTTAAAAAACAACAACAACAACCTAGCTTCCTGTTAGTTGTTGATTTGGGAGACAATGACACTCTGTTCTATGACAACTCTTGAAAGTGTGGCAGTGAGTTGGTGTTTAGTACTCTAATTATTTTTGAAAGCAGGAAATAGTTATGGCAACCTACCACTGGCTGGGTTTGGGAACATTGTGTAAGTCAGGTTTTTATTTATTAATTTTTTTTAAGTGAGGTAAGTTAATGTCCCTGAGGGATCCATGGATGGCACTTCCCAGCTTGTTAAGTTAGTCAAGTTAGTGTAGATTCTATTAAGCTATTGGCCAGTCCTTCAGCATTAGTGACTGTTGTTCTTGTATAAGAATGAAACTTTATGGTATTGTCAACCACTATTGGTTTTTACTTTAATTTTTTTGTAGTATTTTGTGGTTATTTTTCAAATAAAGACTTTTTTTTTATGTTGAGCCTATAGCGACTGTAGGCATACTTGAAAGAGTAGATGTGAGGAGCGCTGTTCAGCGTCTGCCCATTAGTGGTTGTTACGGCCCGCCCGTAACATACTCCACTACCATCACCTCCTCCGCTTGCTACCTCGTTCGCCACCTCTCCACCTCCCCTTCCACGTCACTGTCTTATGAAGCCCTGCTACTGTCCCGAAGTTGGATTCACGTGGCCCCATTCGACTCAAGCAGAAGTGTTAAGCAAGCTCCCTGATTTCTGGAAGTCAGTCGAGGTCAGGGCCTCAACCAGTGAACTCTACGCCTCTTGGATTACTGTGGGATCCATATCACCCAGCACTTCACCACTGTGACACCTCATAAGTATCACTTCCCTCGTTCCGTTTTTTCCACATTGCCTCCATATGGGATTAGTATTATTGTTAGGTATTGTTAAGTTGGGTTCTTTATTGTTATATTTATTTATGTGTTATATCTATATGTGTATGTCAGTTTCATGTGTTTCATGGTATATCTATGTGTATGTCAGTTTCATTGTTATTGGGTTATTAAATAGCTTCTTAAGTGCCCCCTTTGCATTTCCTCACCAGTTGAACCTGCAGTGTTTTTTTTTTATTGTTATTGTTCACCGGCTCCCCGATGCCAATCTTACCCATTTAACCGGTGAACGTAACAATTGGCGACCATAACAGGACTCATATAACCCTTGTTCAGTGTTCCATTTTTTCAGTGACCTTTTTTCTGTGATTACATTATTTTTTTTATATTTCTGTGGTGTTGTGACTTTGATGTGTTTTTTTTCTGTGACTTACTCTGCGTGTGGTTTGAATTTACCTTTGTGTGATCAAGTGGCTCCTTTTGGGTTAAACGTGCTTCGTGACTTTCATTGGTATCGCATAGCAGTGGTAGAGCAGGAAACCAGGTAGAAAGGCGTGTTCACCGATAGCACTTATCTCTATTTTTTGCACATAGGCAGGTGTGTAATAAGTGTTATCCAAGTGTTGGGATCATCATATGTTCATGCGAACCCTCAATCCCCTCACTTCGCGGATCATTTTTCTCGCTAGTTATAATTGGCCATTTTAACTAGTCTCTCAGACTAATCCGCCCCCTTATCAACAACAAGTCCCAGTACAATTCGCTCCTCACTCTCAAGTCTCGTAACTAGAGTAATCCGGATCCCTCTTAATGCCGTAATTCTCTAGTTTACCCCTCATTAGTGATTGTACTCATAAGTGTTTACTTAAGTATAATCTAGGTAATTTCCAAGGTTGCCTTTATTATCACTCTGCCAAGTTCCTCACTTAAGTAATTGACTTATAATTTTTTTGTTGTTTGCTTAACATCTACTTCTGTATCATATTTAATATGGCTTCCACTCAGTTTAACGTTGAAGATTTTTGTGCTGACCCTTCTCTGGAACAACTTAAAGGTGCTAATTTAAAGAAGGACCAGTGGAAGACCATCGCTAAACATTTTGATGTTCCCATCACGTCTCAGATGACTAAAGAGGTCGTTAAGAATGTAGTTGTTGAACATCTAGTGCAAGAAGGTCAGTTGCTAGGAAATGCCATAGAAGAGTTAACTCCCATGTCAGCAGCCTATGAAGACTATAATACACAGTCCCCAGGAAGAACAGGATAAGAGTAGGATAAGTCAGTGGGAAATTGAGAAGCTTAGACTAGAATACGGAATGCATGAAAAACAAATGCAACTACAGGCAGAAAAAGAAGAGAAAGAGAAAGAATTTCAGTTACAACTTAAAAGGCAGGAGAAAGTGTTAGAAATTCAGGAGTTAGCCCTACGAAATGACGCTAAGTTTAGAGGGGAAGAAATAGATATAAAGAAAAAATTGGTAAGCTTTAATCCCGCTACAGCTGCTCCGCTAGTCCCCTCTTTTGATGAATCTGATATTGACGGGTCATTTTGCGCTTTTGAGAGCATGGCTAATAGGAATAAATGGCCCAAGGATCAGTGGGTGGGTCTCCTTGTCCCTAAGCTAGTAGGAAAAGCTTACAGGGTATACAACGGCCTTAGTGATGAGGTAGAGTATGAAGAGATCAAAGGTAACATTCTAGACTCCTACTCTATCACTTCTGACGGATACAGACAACAGTTCTGAAAGTATATGAAACCAGACTCTCACACCTATGTTGAATTTGCTAGTGAGAAACTAAGACAATTTAAGAAATGGTTAGCCGCCCTTAACATTACCACCTTTTCGGAGTTGCTCAATCTAATGGTCCTGGAAAAATGGAAGAGTAAGTTAACCTTTAATATTCTGAGGCATGTGGAAGAACGGGGAGAGAGTGATCTTATGTCTGCCGCTAAAGTGGCTGATGCCTTTGCTTTGTTGATGGGATCCCTGGGTAGTAGAGGTCGTGGTTCACTACCTAATGTTAGGTCCTCCTTTGGGGAAGGTTTTGGGGGCGTGGATGGTAAGCCGACCGGATTCTCGCCAAATGCGTATAATTCCCACTGGTGTAAATACTGTAAGAAACCAGGACACACGATCCAAAAATGTAGACACCCAAATTGCAAGGCCTCTCAACGTCAACCTTCTTTTGTGGCCCCTAAACCTAACACATTTGAGAACAAGAAACCAGTGGCCCTAGCTAACCCTATCAACTCTCCTCTAGAACTTTATGGCTTGTACATGTATCAGGGTAAAGTGTCCCTGACTGATGGTACAGACAGGTCAATAAATATCAAGGTTCAGCGTGATACAGGTGCTGCCCAATCCATCTTAAGCCCTTGGCTGATATTAGCTTACAGTGCCCCTTCATTTCAGCTCATGAAATGAAGAGGCATCCAAAAAACCTACAAGAAGGCTCTTCAACATTTTTTTTGGCCAGGAATGAAAAAAGGATGTGTCACACTATGTAAAAACATGTCACATATGTCAAATTGTGGGTAAGCCTAACGAACGCCTTGTGCCAGCTCCTCTGATGCCGATTCCCGTTCAGACGGAGCCCTTCGAAAAGATCGTTCTGGACTGCGTAGGCCCCTTACCCAAAACCAAACGAGGGAATCAGTATTTGTTAACCCTCATGGATCCCACTACCAGGTACCCTGAAGCATTCCCTCTTAAGAACATCACATCAAAGACCATTGTAAAACATCTAATACATTTTTTCACTTCGGTAGGAATTCCAAAACAAATTCAGTCTGACAAAGGTAGCAATTTCACTAGCAATTTTTTCCAACAGATAGTGAACGAGCTAAACATCGACCATGTAACCTCCTCGGCTTACCACCCCCAATCCCAAGGCTGTCTGGAGCGGTTTCACCAAACATTAAAATCCATGATGAAGAAGTATTGCTTGGAGCATCAAGGATACTGGGATGAAAGTATCTCTTTTCTTCTCTTTGCTTTAAGAGAATCTCCTCAAGATTCTTTAGGTTACTCCCCTTTTGAATTAGTCTATGGTAGACAGATCAGGGGGCCTCTCAAAATATTAAAGGATCAATGGTTTACTCAAAATACTCCTTCAAGCCCCAGTGTGTCTGACTACATCAGTAAACTTAAGAATAAAATGTGTGTGTGTATTTACCTAATTGTATTTACCTAATTGTAACATACGGAAAAGAGCTATGCTCGTGTTGTCCCGTCTCCATATCTATTAATGTCCAGCTTTTCTTAAAATCATGAATATTCCTTGCGTTGACCACTTCCACGTCTAAACTATTCCATGCTTCCACCCTTCTATGAGGAAGCTATATTTTTCACATCTCTCCTATAAGTGGCCATTTTAGTTTTTCCCATGCCCTCTCGACATTCTTCCATTCCACATACACAGATCTTCCCTATCCATTTTTCCATGCCAATCATCACTCTGTATATTGCTATCAGGTCTCCCCTTTCTCTTCTGTTTTCCAGGGTTGGAAGTTGCATTCTTTTCAGTCTGTCTTCATAAGTCAAATCTCTTAAGTCAGGCACCATTTTCGTTGCAGCCCTCTGTACTTTCTCTAGTTTCCTTATGTGTTTCTTTAAGTTCGGAGCCCACTGTATTGTTGCATATTCAAGCCTCGGTCTTATCATTGCAGTAATTATTTTCTTCATCATTTCTTCATCTAGATATCTGACGCCACTCTTATGTTCCTCAATAAGTTCAATACTTCTCCAATTATTTTGTTTATATGTCTCTCTGGCGATAGGTCATTGGTAATTGTCACCCCAAGGTCTTTTCTTCATGACTGGTTTTATGTCTTCATTTCCTATCTTGTACATACTCCTGATTCTTCTTTCACTCTTGCCAAACTCTATTTTCTTGCATTTTGTCGTGTTGAACTCCATTTGCCATGTACAGCTCCATTTCCATATTCTGTCCAAGTCTTCCTGGAGTAGTTCGCAATCTTTGTCACATCTCACTTTTCTTAACAATTTTGCATCGTCTGCAAATAGGCTCACATAACTGGACACCCCATCCACCATGTCATTTATGTAGACTGCGAACATTACTGGTGCCAACACTGATCCCTGTGGAACTCCACTCTCCACCAATCCCCATTCTGATGGTCTGTCCTTAATTATTGTTCTCATTTCTCTTCCTACCAAAAGTCTTCCATCCATTTTAGTAAACTGCCATGCACTCCTCCTACCATTTCAAGTTTCCAGATCAGTCTCTGGTGTGGTACCTTATCAAAGGCCTTTTTTAAATCCAGATATATTCCATCAGCCCAACCATCTCTTTCCTGTATTACATCTATCACCCTCGAATAGTAACATATCAGGTTTGTCGTGCATGAACGCCCTTTCCTAAAACCAAATTGACACTCACAAAGTATGTCATTTTCTCCAAGAAGTCTGTCCATCTAGTCTTCACCACCCTCTCACACATCTTAGCTACCACACTTGTAAGTGACACTGGTCTATAGTTCAATGGGTCTCTCTTGTTACCTGATTTATAGATTGGGACAATGTTAGCTCTTTTCCAGTCTTGGGGCACTACACCTTCCCTTAATGAGGCATCAATTACTTCACAAACTTTTTCTGCCAATTGCTCCTGCATTCTCTTAAAATCCATCCTGATACCCCATCAGGTCCCACAGCTTTTCTCACTTCTAAACTCCCCATCATGTTCTTGATCTCCTCCACCGTTACTTGAAACTCCTTCATAATCCCTTTCTGTTCCATTACCAGTGGTTTGTCAAAAGCAGTCTCCTTTGTGAATACCTTCCGAAAGCATCCATTCATAGCCTCTGCCATTTCCTGGGATCTTCACTGTATACTCCATTTACTTCTAAACTTTCAATACTTTCTCTATTTTTGATGTTGTTGTTCACATGTCTGTAAAAAAGCCTTGGTTGGTCTTTACATTTATCAATTATATCCTTTTCTTGTTTCTTTCTTTCTTCTCTTCTAATCAACACATATTCATTTCTTGCTCTTTTGTAACTTTCCACTGCTTAATCCGTCTTTTCCTTCTCCACCTCTTCCATGCATCCTCTTTTCTTGTTCTAGCCTTTTCACATCTATCGTTAAACCAGTCCTGCTTTCCAACTTCTCTATGTTGTCTTATTGGTACAAATTTTTCTCACCTTCTTTGTATATTTTATAAATTCCTTCCACTTTTCATTTGCTCCTTAGCACTCTTGAATTTCATCAATTTGTCTCTTGAAAGAATTTCTTTAGGTTTCCAAAATCTGTCTTGGCATAATTCCATCTTCCACTTTATATTCTTCATTTCTTCTAGATTTCTCTTCGTCTATCACCTTGAACTCCAAAACTGCATGATCACTCTTTGCTAAAGGGCACTCCACCCTCATCTCCTCAATGACCATTGGCTCTGTACTAAAGACCAAGTCCAGTCTTGACGATGCTCCCTCTCCTCCAAACCTAGTATCTTCTTTGACCCACTGAGTTAACACATTTTCCATTGCCAGTGTCAATAGTGTATTTCCCCATGTTGTCTCTGATCCTTCCATTGACCAGTCCTCCCAACACACCTCTTTACAATTAAAATCTCCCATCATTATAGTTCGTTCACAGCCACCCAACATTTCTTCCAGACATGTTCCTGTATCACTTATCATTTCTTCATATTCCTGTACTGACCATGCATTTGTCTTAGGTGGTACGTACACCACTATGTAGTGCCTCTTTTTCCTTCATTAGTTTCTGCTCTGATCTTTAGCACTTCTGCCTTTCCCATACCTTTTTCACTTGATCCACCTTTATATCTTTTTAACCAGCAACATCACTCCTCCTCCCATCTTACCTACTCTATTTCTTTTCCAAACGTTATATTTCCTTCTCCAACCTTCATCAGGTCTTCTCCCTCTCTCAGTTTTGTTTCAGTAAGACCCACAATATCTGGGTTCTTGTCCCTCAAGTAATCGTTGAGTTCTAAAATCCCGATATCACTCCATTTATGTTGGAATACATTACATTTCGCTCATATGTAAGTTTCTTTAGTCCTTTCTTGCTGTACTTTTCTGGGTTATGAACCACTTCCTCAGTCTCATATCCAAGATTCTCCAGAAAAACTCTTTCTTCTCTTCTTCTGTCCTCTCTTCATTTTTTTCAAAGCCTCCTTTCTCAACTCATTTAACATTTCTCTTTCCTTTTCACCGAGATCTCTTCTCAACCAAATCTTCCTTGTTGTTTCCTGCTGGGCTAGCCTCCATGACTTCTCCATGTGTGTGTGTGTGTGTGTGTGTGTGTGTGTGTATTTACCTAATTGTATTTACCTAATTGTAACATACGGGAAAAGAGCTATGCTCGTGTTGTCCCGTCTCCATATCTATTAATGTCCAGCTTTTCTTAAAATCATGAATATTCCTTGCGTTGACCACTTCCACGTCTAAACTATTCCATGCTTCCACCCTTCTATGAGGAAGCTATATTTTCACATCTCTCCTATAAGTGGCCATTTTAGTTTTTCCCATGCCCTCTCGACATTCTTTCATTCCACATACACAGATCTTCCCTATCCATTTTTCCATGCCAATCATCACTCTGTATATTGCTATCAGGTCTCCCCTTTCTCTTCTGTTTTCCAGGGTTGGAAGTTGCATTCTTTTCAGTCTGTCTTCATAAGTCAAATCTCTTAAGTCAGGCACCATTTTGTTGCAGCCCTCTGTACTTTCTCTAGTTTCCTTATGTGTTTCTTTAAGTTCGGAGCCCACTGTATTGTTGCATATTCAAGCCTCGGTCTTATCATTGCAGTAATTATTTTCTTCATCATTTCTTCATCTAAATATCTGACGCCACTCTTATGTTCCTCAATAAGTTCAATACTTCTCCAATTATTTTGTTTATATGTCTCTCTGGCGATAGGTCATTGGTAATTGTCACCCCAAGGTCTTTTCTTCATGACTGGTTTTATGTCTTCATTTCCTATCTTGTACATACTCCTGATTCTTCTTTCACTCTTGCCAAACTCTATTTTCTTGCATTTTGTCGTGTTGAACTCCATTTGCCATGTACAGCTCCATTTCCATATTCTGTCCAAGTCTTCCTGGAGTAGTTCGCAATCTTTGTCACATCTCACTTTTCTTAACAATTTTGCATCGTCTGCAAATAGGCTCACATAACTGGACACCCCATCCACCATGTCATTTATGTAGACTGCGAACATTACTGGTGCCAACACTGATCCCTGTGGAACTCCACTCTCCACCAATCCCCATTCTGATGGTCTGTCCTTAATTATTGTTCTCATTTCTCTTCCTACCAAAAGTCTTCCATCCATTTTAGTAAACTGCCATGCACTCCTCCTACCATTTCAAGTTTCCAGATCAGTCTCTGGTGTGGTACCTTATCAAAGGCCTTTTTTAAATCCAGATATATTCCATCAGCCCAACCATCTCTTTCCTGTATTACATCTATCACCCTCGAATAGTAACATATCAGGTTTGTCGTGCATGAACGCCCTTTCTAAAACCAAATTGACACTCACAAAGTATGTCATTTTCTCCAAGAAGTCTGTCCATCTATTCTTCACCACCCTCTCACACATCTTAGCTACCACACTTGTAAGTGACACTGGTCTATAGTTCAATGGGTCTCTCTTGTTACCTGATTTATAGATTGGGACAATGTTAGCTCTTTTCAGTCTTGGGGCACTACACCTTCCCTTAATGAGGCATCAATTACTTCACAAACTTTTTCTGCCAGTTGCTCCTGCATTCTCTTAAAATCCATCCTGATACCCCATCAGGTCCCACAGCTTTTCTCACTTCTAAACTCCCCATCATGTTCTTGATCTCCTCCACAGTTACTTGAAACTCCTTCATAATCCCTTTCTGTTCCATTACCAGTGGTTTGTCAAAAGCAGTCTCCTTTGTGAATACCTTCCGAAAGCATCCATTCATAGCCTCTGCCATTTCCTGGGATCTTCACTGCATACTCCATTTACTTCTAAACTTTCAATACTTTCTCTATTTTTGATGTTGTTGTTCACATGTCTGTAAAAAGCCTTGGTTGGTCTTTACATTTATCAATTATATCCTTTTCTTGTTTCTTTCTTTCTTCTCTTCTAATCAACACATATTCATTTCTTGCTCTTTTGTAACTTTCCACTGCTTAATCCGTCTTTTCCTTCTCCACCTCTTCCATGCATCCTCTTTTCTTGTTCTAGCCTTTTCACATCTATCGTTAAACCAGTCCTGCTTTCCAACTTCTCTATGTTGTCTTATTGGTACAAATTTTTCTCACCTTCTTTGTATATTTTTATAAATTCCTTCCACTTTTCATTTGCTCCTTAGCACTCTTGAATTTCATCAATTTGTCTCTTGAAAGAATTTCTTTAGGTTTCCAAAATCTGTCTTGGCATAATTCCATCTTCCACTTTATATTCTTCATTTCTTCTAGATTTCTCTTCATCTATCACCTTGAACTCCAAAACTGCATGATCACTCTTTGCTAAAGGGCACTCCACCCTCATCTCCTCAATGACCATTGGCTCTGTACTAAAGACCAAGTCCAGTCTTGACGATGCTCCCTCTCCTCCAAACCTAGTATCTTCTTTGACCCACTGAGTTAACACATTTTCCATTGCCAGTGTCAATAGTGTATTTCCCCATGTTGTCTCTGATCCTTCCATTGACCAGTCCTCCCAACACACCTCTTTACAATTAAAATCTCCCATCATTATAGTTCGTTCACAGCCACCCAACATTTCTTCCAGACATGTTCCTGTATCACTTATCATTTCTTCATATTCCTGTACTGACCATGCATTTGTCTTAGGTGGTACGTACACCACTATGTAGTGCCTCTTTTTCCTTCATTAGTTTCTGCTCTGATCTTTAGCACTTCTGCCTTTCCCATACCTTCTTTCACTTGATCCACCTTTATATCTTTTTAACCAGCAACATCACTCCTCCTCCCATCTTACCTACTCTATTTCTTTTCCAAACATTATATTTCCTTCTCCAACCATCATCAGGTCTTCTCCCTCTCTCAGTTTTGTTTCAGTAAGACCCACAATATCTGGGTTCTTGTCCCTCAAGTAATCGTTGAGTTCTAAAATCCCGATATCACTCCATTTATGTTGGAATACATTACATTTCGCTCATATGTAAGTTTCTTTAGTCCTTTCTTGCTGTACTTTTCTGGGTTATGAACCACTTCCTCAGTCTCATATCCAAGATTCTCCAGAAAAACTCTTTCTTCTCCTCTTCTGTCCTCTCTTCATTTTTTTCAAAGCCTCCTTTCTCAACTCATTTAACATTTCTCTTTCCTTTTCACCGAGATCTCTTCTCAACCAAATCTTCCTTGTTGTTTCCTGCTGGGCTAGCCTCCATGACTTCTCCACCAATTCATCTACATCCTTTTGTGACTTAAGTCTTTTCCTCCTCTTGCACCACATTAATGATATTATTTATCACCTTTTTATGTTTTCTCTCTCTCCATTTTACTCGGTGTCTTATCCTCCTCCACCAAATATCACCACACATCTCTTTTTGTCTACAGTTTTGTGTGTGTGTGTGTGTGTGTGTGTGTGTGTGTGTGTGTGTGTGTGTGTGTGTGTGTGTGTGTGTGTGTGTGTGTGTGTGTGTGTGTGTGTGTGTGTGTGTGTATTTACCTAATTGTATTTACCTAATTGTAACATACGGAAAAGAGCTATGCTCGTGTTGTCCCGTCTCCATATCTACTAATGTCCAGCTTTTCTTAAAATCATGAATATTCCTTGCGTTGACCACTTCCACGTCTAAACTATTCCATGCTTCCACCCTTCTATGAGGAAGCTATATTTTTCACATCTCTCCTATAAGTGGCCATTTTAGTTTTTCCCATGCCCTCTCGACATTCTTTCATTCCACATACACAGATCTTCCCTATCCTTTTCCATGCCAATCATCACTCTGTATATTGCTATCAGGTCTCCCCTTTCTCTTCTGTTTTCCAGGGTCGGAAGTTGCATTCTTTTCAGTCTGTCTTCATAAGTCAAATCTCTTAAGTCAGGCACCATTTTTGTTGCAGCCCTCTGTACTTTCTCTAGTTTCCTTATGTGTTTCTTTAAGTTCGGAGCCCACTGTATTGTTGCATATTCAAGCCTTGGTCTTATCATTGCAGTAATTATTTTCTTCATCATTTCTTCATCTAAATATCTGACGCCACTCTTATGTTCCTCAATAAGTTCAATACTTCTCCAATTATTTTGTTTATATGTCTCTCTGGCGATAGGTCATTGGTAATTGTCACCCCAAGGTCTTTTCTTCATGACTGGTTTTATGTCTTCATTTCCTATCTTGTACATACTCCTGATTCTTCTTTCACTCTTGCCAAACTCTATTTTCTTGCATTTTGTCGTGTTGAACTCCATTTGCCATGTACAGCTCCATTTCCATATTCTGTCCAAGTCTTCCTGGAGTAGTTCGCAATCTTTGTCACATCTCACTTTTCTTAACAATTTTGCATCGTCTGCAAATAGGCTCACATAACTGGACACCCCATCCACCATGTCATTTATGTAGACCGCAAACATTACTGGTGCCAACACTGATCCCTGTGGAACTCCACTCTCCACCAAGCCCCATTCTGATGGTCTGTCCTTAATTATTGTTCTCATTTCTCTTCCTACCAAAAGTCTTCCATCCATTTTAGTAAACTGCCATGCACTCCTCCTACCATTTCAAGTTTCCAGATCAGTCTCCGGTGTGGTACCTTATCAAAGGCCTTTTTTAAATCCAGATATATTCCATCAGCCCAACCATCTCTTTCCTGTATTACATCTATCACCCTCGAATAGTAACATATCAGGTTTGTCGTGCATGAACGCCCTTTTCTAAAACCAAATTGACACTCACAAAGTATGTCATTTTCTCCAAGAAGTCTGTCCATCTATTCTTCACCACCCTCTCACACATCTTAGCTACCACACTTGTAAGTGACACTGGTCTATAGTTCAATGGGTCTCTCTTGTTACCTGATTTATAGATTGGGACAATGTTAGCTCTTTTCCAGTCTTGGGGCACTACACCTTCCCTTAATGAGGCATCAATTACTTCACAAACTTTTTCTGCCAGTTGCTCCTGCATTCTCTTAAAATCCATCCTGATACCCCATCAGGTCCCACAGCTTTTCTCACTTCTAAACTCCCCATCATATTCTTGATCTCCTCCACAGTTACTTGAAACTCCTTCATAATCCCTTTCTGTTCCATTACCAGTGGTTTGTCAAAAGCAGTCTCCTTTGTGAATACCTTCCGAAAGCATCCATTCATAGCCTCTGCCATTTCCTGGGATCTTCACTGCATACTCCATTTACTTCTAAACTTTCAATACTTTCTCTATTTTTGATGTTGTTGTTCACATGTCTGTAAAAAGCCTTGGTTGGTCTTTACATTTATCAATTATATCCTTTTCTTGTTTCTTTCTTTCTTCTCTTCTAATCAACACATATTCATTTCTTGCTCTTTTGTAACTTTCCACTGCTTAATCCGTCTTTTCCTTCTCCACCTCTTCCATGCATCCTCTTTTCTTGTTCTAGCCTTTTCACATCTATCGTTAAACCAGTCCTGCTTTCCAACTTCTCTATGTTGTCTTATTGGTACAAATTTTTCTCACCTTCTTTGTATATTTTTATAAATTCCTTCCACTTTTCATTTGCTCCTTAGCACTCTTGAATTTCATCCAATTTGTCTCTTGAAAGAATTTCTTTAGGTTTCCAAAATCTGTCTTGGCATAATTCCATCTTCCCACTTTATATTCTTCATTTCTTCTAGATTTCTCTTCATCTATCACCTTGAACTCCAAAACTGCATGATCACTCTTTGCTAAAGGGCACTCCACCCTCATCTCCTCAATGACCATTGGCTCTGTACTAAAGACCAAGTCCAGTCTTGACGATGCTCCCTCTCCTCCAAACCTAGTATCTTCTTTGACCCACTGAGTTAACACATTTTCCATTGCCAGTGTCAATAGTGTATTTCCCCATGTTGTCTCTGATCCTTCCATTGACCAGTCCTCCCAACACACCTCTTTACAATTAAAATCTCCCATCATTATAGTTCGTTCACAGCCACCCAACATTTCTTCCAGACATGTTCCTGTATCTCTTATCATTTCTTCATATTCCTGTACTGACCATGCATTTGTCTTAGGTGGTACGTACACCACTATGTAGTGCCTCTTTTTCCTTCATTAGTTTCTGCTCTGATCTTTAGCACTTCTGCCTTTCCCATACCTTCTTTCACTTGATCCACCTTTATATCTTTTTAACCAGCAACATCACTCCTCCTCCCATCTTACCTACTCTATTTCTTTTCCAAACATTATATTTCCTTCTCCAACCATCATCAGGTCTTCTCCCTCTCTCAGTTTTGTTTCAGTAAGACCCACAATATCTGGGTTCTTGTCCCTCAAGTAATCGTTGAGTTCTAAAATCCCGATATCACTCCATTTATGTTGGAATACATTACATTCCGCTCATACGTAAGTTTCTTTAGTCCTTTCTTACTGTACTTTTCTGGGTTATGAACCACTTCCTCAGTCTCATATCCAAGATTCTCCAGAAAAACTCTTTCTTCTCCTCTTCTGTCCTCTCTTCATTTTTTTCAAAGCCTCCTTTCTCAACTCATTTAACATTTCTCTTTCCTTTTCACCGAGATCTCTTCTCAACCAAATCTTCCTTGTTGTTTCCTGCTGGGCTAGCCTCCATGACTTCTCCACCAATTCATCTACATCCTTTTGTGACTTAAGTTTGATTCTTATTGGCCTCATACCTTCTCCTGTGAACTTTCCAATTCTATGGAAGTCCTCTATTTCTTGTACTAGGTCTTTTCCCTCCTCCTGCACCACATTAATGATATTATTTATCACCTTTTTTATGTTTTTCTCTCTCCATTTTACTTGGTGTCTTATCCTCCTCCACACCAAATATCACCACACATCTCTTTTTGTCTACAGTTTCCCTCACCAATGTCTCATTTGACTTAATAACCTTCACAACTTTCTCAGCAATCTTCTCTTCTATGATCTGTTGATCTATAATTTCAGCAAGGCCCAAAGTTTTCTCCCAGACTCTTTGATTTCCTTTTCCAGACTTGCAACTTTGTAATTTACCTCCTTTCTTTCCACTTCCTGACTTTTTTTCCATTCAGCCTGCTTCTCCATCACTTTTCCTAAAGATTCTCCACATTTGTCGCAATTCACTTTAATTAACTTAACTTCCTCTTTCAGTATTGCATTTTCTTCTTCATTTCAGCGCACTCTTTCATTACATTGTCATAACTCGTTTCCAGGCCCCATACTTTTCAAACAGTTTTCAATTTTACCTTCCAACTCCAGAATTTTCTTCACATAAACGCTCTTCTCCATTATTCCTTGAAATCCTGTGAAGTCTGATTCATCTTTCGAGTTCACGGCCGCCATGTTGCGCAGATGTAAACAAACTTCAGCTGATGGCTCAAACGCAGGCTACAGTTTATATTCACCTTCCCTGGACATTATTTTGCTAATCAACAGTTAACATGACTATATGGAGACGGGACAAACATTACAAGCTCCTTTCCCACCTTAGTTACTCTTAGGCAATGGCAACTGTAGAATTAGAGATGATTGCTCTGGAGCTCAGTGACCACATCCGCCATCGACGGTGTCCCGTGTGTGTGTGTGTGTGTGTGTGTGTGTGTGTGTGTGTGTGTGTGTGTGTGTGTGTGTGTGTGTGTGTGTGTGTGTGTGTGTGTGTGTTTCACAATGTTACAAGCGGGACCCGCATGTAACTTATCTTCGAGAGGATGGGAGGAGGAGAGATGGGGAGGAGGAAAGGGAGATAAGGAATGGAGAGAGGAGAGAGAGAGAGAGAGAGAGAGAGAGAGAGAGAGAGAGAGAGAGAGAGAGAGAGAGAGAGAGAGAGAGAGAGAGAGAGAGAGATGGGAACAGTCTATGCCATTGGGTAATTTTAGACACAAGGCGGGACATGTAGCTTATCTTTAGTGATTGGTGAAGACAAGGATGGCGGGAGGAGCACTAGGATTTCAAAGACAGCATACGGCATGTGTAATTGGTATCCAACACACTATACGGGACAACTGAACTGAAGAAAGCTCAGAAAAAAAATATGACGTCTATGTAGGCGTCACCGTATTTGCTACTGGGGCTTCATGACGTCCACATAGGCGTCACCATATTGAAGGGGTTAAGGGTTACTACCAGATTCCCCTCTCGGACGAGGCCTGAATAATATCCGCCTTCCTCACCCCCTTCGGACTATACCAATACACAGTGATGCCCTTTGGCTTGTCTAATGCTCCTGCCACCTTCCAGAGGGCTATAAATTACATCACCCAGGACTTGGAGGGAACATCTGCCTATCTGGATGATCTGGTGGTGACTTCGGACGACTGGGTGACACATCTGAACCATTTCCAGAGGCAGATGGGTCGGTTGCAGGAAGCCAGTCTCACGATCAACCTGGCCAAGTCCACCTTCGGAAAGTCTACGGTGGTCTATCTGGGACATGTGGTGGGGAACGGCAAGGTTCACCCCAAGAGAGCAAACGTGGAGGCCATCCTTGGCTTCTCTGTCCCTAGCACCAGGAAAGCTCTCATGAGGTTCTTGGGGATGGCTGTCTGGTTTCTACAGACGATTCTGTAGGAACTTCTCCACCCTGGCTGTCCCTCTGACGTACCTTATCAGCACTTCGGTTCTCTTCCACTGGACCCCGACCTGTGACCAAGCCTTCCAACATCTCAAGGCGTTCCTCTCCTCGGAGCCAGTGGTCTGGACGCCAGATCGCTCCCGGCCCTTCCATCTACAAGTGGACGCGAGTGGAGTTGGAGTGGGTGCTGTTCTCCTACAAACGGACCTCACAAGCGGCATCCTCCATCCCATCGCCTATCACTCCGCCAAGCTGAAGAAACACCAACTCAACTACTCCACCATCGAGAAGGAGGCTCTGGCATTCATCCTGGCGCTCCAACGTTTTGAGTGCTACCTTCATCCTGGTCCTCAAACTACGAAGGTCTTCACCGATCACAACCCTCTGGCCTTCCTTCACGCCATGAAGAACCGAAACCAACGCATTCTTAGGTGGGCCTTGTTAACTCAACCCTTCAACTTGGAAGTCCACCATATCAAGGGGGTGGACAACATCATCACCGACGCCTTATCAAGATCTCCCCGTCTCACCTCCTTCATGAGGCCATTACGGAGGTGTTAGGGGGGAGGAAATGTTACGACCTGCCCGTAACATACTCCACTACCATCACCTCCTCCGCTTGCTACCTCGTTCGCCACCTCTCAACCTCCCATTCCACGTCACTGTCTCATGAACCTTCCATGTCACCGTCTTATGAAGCCCTGCTACTGTCCCGAAGTTGGGTTCACGCGGTCCCATTCGACTCAAGCGGAAGTGTTTAGCGAGCTCCCTGATTTCTGGAATTCAGTCGAGGTCAAGGCCTCAGCCAGTGAACACTACGCCTCTTGGATTACCGTGGGATCCACCTCACCCAGCACTTCACCACTGCGACACCTCATAAGTATCACTTCCCCTCGTCTAGTTTTTTCCACATTGCCTCCTTATAGGATTAGTATTATTGTTAGGTATTGTTAAGTTAGGTTCTCTATTGTTATATTTATTTATGTGTTATATCTATATGTGTATGTCAGTTTCATGTGTTTCGTGTTATATCTATGTGTATGTCAGTTTCATGTTGTATCTATATGTGTATATCGGTTTCATTGTTATTGGGTTATTAAATAGCTTCTTAAGTGCCCCCTTTGCATTTCCTCACCAGTTGAACGTGCAGTGTTTTTTTTTTTTATTGTTATTGTTCACCGGCTCCCCGATGCCAATCTTACCCGTTTAGCCGGTGAACGTAACATGGTGCAGGCGGTTTTATTTATAGTGGTACCCATATTAGGGCCCATATCACCACCCAAGTGTATCTTTGGTGTAGCCACCTAGAAACTGGTTATCATGGTGACATGTAGGTGACTTAAAACCACTCCACAAATGGCATAGTTTCATAGTGGTATGTGGCAGGATTCAAACCTATGTGTGGATATCTGCCCGATCCCATGTTCACCACCTTATCCACTTTGCCACCGCCTTTCTAATGATCATATATATATATATATATATATATATATATATATATATATATATATATATATATATATATATATATATATATATATATATATATATATATATATATATATATATATATATATATATATATATATATATATTATTATTATTATTATTGCAGTTTCAGCAAATACACCACACGTAACTATACACATTATCACGGTCTACATCACACTTCTTTGAGCATTTCGAACCCCATTTTATCCTATCGGAAATTAGTAATAACTTCAGCACAAGCCTTCAAATGTGCGGTGTTCAGCGAGTTTTCTCCTAAGTCTAACAAGCTGCGGCGAGCCACGGAGCTCCATCACAATCGGAAATGAGCAGTACACTGACTTGCATTTGTTTCTATCTGGGGTTTGTGGGTAACTGGTGAATAAGATTCTTATTGTGTCTATAGTTGTTTTGTCCAATGACTTGCCACCACCTCTTAACACCATGAGCTGCGCCAATGGGAATTTGCTATATGTATTCGTAGGCGGGGCACAGCTGGGCAGACAAGTGCACAGACATCTGTGTGCTCAGTTCAGCCATGGCCACCAGTGACACTAGTTGTAAAGTTTACGAATTTGGTTACTGGGAAATCATCGCTCATGCGATGCAAGTCAGTGTACAATGAAGAAGAGGACCAGCCAGGACCTTCATCCTTTTGTTAAGGTATTGTGAGGAGGGGTATTGGTAGAGGTAGGGCATATTGTGTGAAGCTATAAGAGAACTGGTGTGGGGGGAGGGAAGTTACCCCAAAGCAAGGATACGGTAGGTTAGGTTTATGTTAAGGTTAGGTTAGTGTTGCAGGCTAGGTTAGGTTACGTTAGGTTAGGTTTATGTTAGGGTTAGGCTAGTTTTGTGTGCCCCCCTGGCTAGGTTAGGTTACGTTACGTTAGGCTTTTGTACTCATGAATTTTGTGATTTTCCTCCTTTTTTTCTCTCTAAAAATGGGTATTTTTTCCTTAGATTTTTTGGACCCCCTAATTGCCTCATTTTTGCTTTCCCCACCCAAAAACCTCACTTTCCCAGGAGGTCCCCCAGCTTGTTAGACTAAGGGAAAAAAGAAATTTAAGATGGCGTGTTTTGGCTCAAACTGCAAATTTACCATATATATATATATATATATATATATATATATATATATATATATATATATATATATATATATATATATATATATATATATATATATATTTTGTGTTGTTAAAGTCTATAGCAACTTGAGCATTACTCATTTTTGAAAGGAGCTTTTATATTTTTCGAACAAGGGTGCGTTTGTCTTGATGTCGTTAACTTTTTCGAGGATTTCAGTGTTTTGCTCCATGTGCTAACACTGAAATCCTTGAAAAAGTTAACAACATCAAGAAACTCAAGATGACGAAAGCTACACTGATATATTTAGAGAAATCTACTATCAACATCCAACAGCTTCTCTGCCCTCCAAGTGGCCACCCCTTAGCCCCAGCCAAGCTGCAAGCTGATTGGCTCTCACAGCCCCACACACCTACCACGTCTGCCACAAGCAGTCATAAGATGCTCTACCTGCCCAATCTCCTCACTCTTCTGAAGATGGTCCAGACAGGACCTAAAGACGTCTCAGGAGCACCATGGATTATGGCACACTTCTCAAGGATCTACATACAGACAAATGCACCCTTGTGCGAAAAATACAAAAGCTCATCTCATAAAGAATGGTGTTCAAGTTGCTATAAACATCAACAACGCATGCATACTCAATGGTCTCCTCCAGCCACCCACCACCCCACCCCCCCAAAAAAAAAATGTATATATGCTTTAAACAGTACAATATGATGGTAATTCTCTTACAGGTCTGACTTGTGTATGGAGGAATATGAAACCAGATGCAGCAAGAAGTTTGAGTTGGACAACACCATCTATGAGAAGCTAATCTCTGTCTTACAAAGCGGATATTTTATCAACGGTGAGACAAAACCAGAGAGAAGATTCATCCGTAGAAAAGCATCAAACTTCCAGTGGGATGCATCACGTGAGTCTTGTACATTGTTCTCCTGTTTCATTTTTCGCGTGTAGGTCTCTCTGTTGCCTCACTTTGCAGCCACCTTGACTCTGACACCAGCCATACAGAACAAGGTTTTGTGGTCACGTGTTGTCAGAACTCTTAACAGCTTTTCACTCAACACCCATACAGTAAAACAGACCTTATGCAGGCCTTATACACCCTTGCTCTACTTTTCAGGGGAACAGACATACTTGTCATTTTTTTCCCTCTTTGGCCGCTCTTATCTTTGCTGCTGTTTCCTCTCCCACCTCCAGATAGCAAATTTGTTCCGCCTCTTCCAGTTCCCCGCCATCCACGGACAGATTTCCTTTCTTTTTTTCCTTGCTGTTGTTGTTCTTTACTTGTACAAGTTGAGCATGTAACGTTCTGTACTCCCCTCCAGTTCCCCAATCCTGAACATCTGTGATGACATCACTGACTATGTACCCTCTACACACTGTATAGAGTTCACACTAACTCCCATACCACAGCTACTTCATGACCGTCTCACATGCTCTGCCCTTCCATTGTTAAAAAAGAACAATCAATCAAGACACCGTTAATCAAACAGTATCTGAAGAATATTTGAAATAAATGGAATCTGCCCCACCACACTGAAATCCCCTTCCCATAACTAAGTATACACAGACTCATTTACTGACATGATCCAATAGGCATTGATCAATATCTCTTCCTATTGTTTTATAAAATGGAGTGACAGATAGCCAGAGTCATTACCTGATTAAGCTCTGCTCCAACTCTGCTTATAAATGTTAGTTGTGGTTAGGTTTTGTCATTTTTTGGTGTCTTTCTACTTGCAGGCAAGATTCTGTACTACATTGGATCGGATGACGGCAAAAGGCGGCAAGTGGTGCGTACCAGGGAAGCTCTTGCTGATGTCCTACAGTTTCACCACAGTAGTGCCACTTCAAGACATAATGGTGTGAAGACAACGTACAGCAGAGTTGCAAAACTGTATTACTGGAGGAGTATGATAGAAGATGTCAAGCACTACGTAAGTATTGTACTACATGAAACTTTCAGATGGTTTCTGTCAGCACACACAGGATATCACTATTTGTAAGACAGAAATATGCACTCTTTTGTGGTCAGGACAATAAACTGCTTATGTAGTTGAGGAGATATGCATTTTTCCAATAGTGTGGAACAAACTCTTATCCATCATTGGCCCTTGGTCCACTCTGACCTGGAGTTATAGTACTTGTAATGGCTCTTGCTGCCTTGTAGGAAATGGCTCTTTAGGCTAAGGCTATAAGGAACACTGACATATAAAACCACCTGCTGCTTTGGAACTTAACTCTATTCAGATAAAGGTTAGGAGAGGTGGTCCTGTGGTGCAGTGGTTAGCACGCTCATCTCACATCTGAGAGATCATGGGTTTGATCCGTGGTTGGGCCAGAAATTTCTTGAGCAATTCTACCTTAAACCCTGTGGCTCTGTCCACCCAACAGTGATTGGTACCAGGTGTAATTCTGGGATTTGTGACCCATTTCCTAGGTAGGTAAACTGTGGTAACCTGGATTCCACAGTGGACACTGCTTCCCAGAGTGGTGGACTCTATCCACCTCAGGCTCAAAGGCTGACATGTCAGGAGATGAGTGGGTGCAGCCAAGTACTGCATAGTGCATGCCCCAACTTCACTCTTACCTCTTAGGGGAAGGAACACTTTAATAAAACCACCTGCTGTCTTGGAAGTTAATTCAAAGGTTAGAAGACTGAACATTGATAAAAAAGCACCTGCTGTCTTGCAAGTTATATCTCTTAGACGTGGATTAACTCAACATCTCTAACAGTGGTTGTCATCAGCAAGTGTGTGTGGCCATGAAAAATAAACAAAAACAAAGACATCAACCCCAGATTGGATCTGGTCAGTTGAACAATGGCCTTGCCGTGTGTGTTTTTCTGTTCAATTTCCAATTTGTGTTTTTGCTTTTTTTTTCTGAAGTAAGTTAGGTACTATTTCCAAGCTTGTTTTTCCAAAAGAAAATGTGGAATAGCCCCGCCAAGGCACCACCGAGGGTTTGTGAAGCTGATATATGTTGATATACGAGTATGTTGATAAATTCTCCTTTTCAATACCCTTCGTCCAGTAGAAGAGATGAAAGCTATTTCATATAAAATTTGAAGAGTTGCACCATCATTTGGTGGTAATTTTGTTATGATCCGCCTCATAGTTCTGGAGATACAAACGTTTGTATGGCATTACAGTTACGGCAAAGTTAAACAACTTTTTCCATATGAAAACTTTGCTTCACTCATAATTAATTAACAAAGGCAACAATTTTATTAACCTCTTAATATTTGATAATTTTTTCTGTCATTAGTGTTAGTGATTCTTGTTAAGTAGTTATAAATCTTCAGGTTGAGAGCTGCAGTGAATGCCGGCATTTGAGTTCGGTAAAAACACAAGCCCCCACTCCCACCATGCAGCCCATAAAGGTGAACAAAGTCTCAGAGCCGGGAGAACCTGACATGATCGGTAAGAATGAGCTTTGTTCAACTTTTACTTATTTTTTGTTTGGTATTTAAACTGGCAGTCCTTAACTTGTATTTCCTGTAATTAAATTTAAAAAGATCAGTCAATCTTTTGAAGGTGTTTCAGTGAATTTGAGTTCCTGTTAATAGCCACAGACTTATAAAGACAAGGAGCCTTAATGTGCTAAGGTAGGGACTGCCTATACTGCTTGATGATTCAGTTTTACTTGATATGACCTTTGCATTGAGGTGCTTGAGAAAAAGTGTTTGTGTTATGGTGCTTGGGCAAATGTGTTTCCATACAATGACGATCAGGGAAGTGTGTTTGCATTGTGGTGCTTGAGCTAATGAGTCTGCATTGCAGTGCTTGGGAAAATGTGTTTGTAATTTTGTGCTTCGGGAAATGAGTTTGCATTGCATGATTAAATTTGGTGTTTGACGTGAAGCTTGTACTCATTTGTTGATGAAAAACTTTTGAGAGAGTTTTTTTTTACATACCATACACAGTTGAAAGAGAGAGAGAGAGAGAGAGAGAGAGAGAGAGAGAGAGAGAGAGAGAGAGAGAGAGAGAGAGAGAGAGAGAGAAACGGACATCACCCTTCCAAGGTAACATATCCAAGCTCTCTGCTTATCACACACACCATGGGCAGTTTGAGGCTCATATTGATAAGATGTTTGGAGAAACGTATTATTTGATAAAAAATATTGGATTAGCCTTCCATTATATGGATAAAGATATGATGAAGAAATTAATTAGTATGGTAATTAGACCAAGATTGGAATATGCTGGAGTGGTTTGGTCTCCTTATAAAAAGAAGCATATAAGGAAGTTGGAGAGATTGCAGAGAATGGCAACAAAAATGGTTCCGGAATTGGCAGAAATGACCTATGAGGAGAGATTAAAAGAAATGAATTTGCCTACCTTGGAACAAAGAAGAGAAAGAGGAGATTTAATACAGGTTTATAAACTGTTGAATGGACTGGATGAAGTGGATAATGAGCAAATGATGTTGAGAGAGGAAAACTTAAGTAGAACTACAAGATCGCATAGTAAAAAGATAGCCAAGGGAATATGCTTGAAGGATGTGAAAAAATATAGTTTCCCACAAAGATGTGTGGAGGTGTGGAATGGTTTGAGTGAGGAGGTGGTGTCAGCAAGGAGTGTGCATAGTTTTAAAGGAAAGTTGGATGTGTGTAGATATGGAGACGGGGCCACACAAGTATGATACCCAGGCCCTGTAAAATTACAACTAGGTGAATACAACTAGGTGAATACACTCCGTGGAGAGCGGACGTGCCTCCTGCGCAAGAGCGGCATCTAACTAACACTCCACACACTAAGCAATGTGCTTGAGTGAGAATAGTTATTGGTATTGAGGGGCGACCAGAGCGAGTGAACGAGTGTACAGAGTGAACGTAGCCTGGTGGCGTGTACATGGGAGTGATCGGAGGTGGGAGAACCTCCGCACTCCAAACTACAGAGCGGGAACCCACAAAGGCCAGCCATAGCAGCCGCCAACGCATCCAACCACACACGTAACTACCAGGCCTGGCCCCCAGTGACCACACACCCACATGTTCCAAGGAAGAGTAAGAAAAAAATGGATAGACCGGTAAGGAATAAATTACCAAATTCAAAATATGTTGATGAGGCCCAGGGAGCAAAGCCGAAAGTGGCCAGTCAAAGCATGAGTCCAGCTTCAACAGGGGCAACATTGCAAGGTAGATTGGTGATGTTGGAGAAGAGATTTGAGGAGTTAGTGAAGGAATTAAAAGTTCAGAGGAGTGAGGAGGAGCAGGATAGAGAATTCGCAAGGCTTTGAAGGAAAGAGTTAAGAGACTGGAGGAAAATGAAAACGATTGGTGGATGAGAATGCACTTGAAAGTGGAGGTTGAAAAATACAAGAGACGGTTGGAGGAGAAAATGGATAGAGTAGTAAAGGAGAAAGATGACTTTAAGGAAATGATTAGTGAGCAGAATGAAAGGCTTGAAAGGGAATGGGAACTGAAGAAAACACAATGGACTGAGTCGAGGGAAGCAGAGATGGTTGGATTACAAGAAATAATTAAAGATCAGTTGAAGGAAGACAAAAAAGAAAGGTCCAAGGAACTGGTTAATGTAATGAAGAATAAGGAAACATTGATAAGGAAATAGCAGAAAAGAAGAAGAGTGTGTTAATATTTGGGATGAAAGAACAAAATATAACATATAAGCCTAAGAGAATTAAGGAAGAATTGAAAACGGTAAGAGATCTGTTAAAAATCTAAATGATGATGAAAAAAAAGACCTACAAGAAGAAGTGGAAGAGATCCATAGACTGGGTCCGTATAAGGAGGGAGTGAGCATACCGATTAAAGTAGTACTGAAGTCACAACAATCTGGAGGATGTCTATATAGAACATCAAAGTTAAGAGAGATAGAAGGTTGTAAAGAGGTGTTTGTGAGAAAGAATAGAAATGAGGAAGAGAGAAGATATAAGGAATTGGTGGAAGAGGCGAGAAGGAAAAATGATGAGCGGTCTGAGGAGGAAAGAGAAAAGTTTTTTTGGAGAGTTATAGGAGAGAGAGTCAGAAAGTGGTATGTGGAAAGAAGGAATACGGAGGAACCCCTAGAGGGAGCAGTGGGTGGACCGTAATGTATACTAATATAGATGGGATACTGTCAAGTAGATTGGAATTGCAAGACTATATGATAGTGGAGAAGCCTGATATAGTGTGTTTGACTGAGACAAAATTGCATGAAAAAACAAAGATAAATTTGGATAATAAATATAATATATGGAGAAAGGATAGGGAGAGTAAAGGTGGAGGAGGAGTTATGATTATGACGAAGAAATAAATAAATGTGGATAAGGTTTGGTATGGGAAGAACAACAGAAGTGATAAGCATAAGGATAAAAAGTGATGGAAAAGAATTAATAATCATGGTGACCTATGTACCTCCTAAAACAAATTCTTGGACATTAAGGGAATACGACAATATGATCAAGGATACTTTACAGAGTTTGGAAAGTGTATTATCTGGAAAAAGAAAGGTGATACTAGTAGGAGATTTTAATTGTAAGGAGGTGGATTGGGAAAATCTAGTAAGTGGTGTTGGAGAGGAAGCATGGGAGAGAGATTTCTTAATCTAATGATGGAAAATATGATGGAACAGAGGGTGAAGGAAAATACTAGATATAGAGGAGATGATGAACCGGCTAGACTGGATTTGGTGTTAACAAGAGAAGTGTACCTATGTGGAGATATACAATACAAGTGTCCTTTGGGAAAGAGTGATCATGTGGTTATGGAAATGCAGATAGCAACAACACAGCGAAGGAAGGATGAGACATACAGGAGTGGTAGATTGAATTATAGAAAGATGGACACAGAAAGTTTGAAAAATTATTTCAGAAAATTAGATTGGGAGGAGATGTTACAAATCAGAGAAGTGCAAAAGAAATATGAGATTTTTATGAAATATTATAAAGAAGGAGTTATGAAATTTGTACCAAAGTATAAACCGAGAGAGGAAGGAAGAAAGGATTGGTTTAATGCAACTTGTGTTAAGGCTAAGGAAAAGAGAGATGTGGCTTGGAAAAGATGGAAAAGAGCAGGAATATACTAAATAAGGAGAATTATAGAGTGGCGAGAAATGAGTATGTGAGGGTAAGGAGGAGGAAGAAAGAAAATTTGAAAAAGATATTGTAGACAAGAGTAAGGAACATCCAAAATTGTTTTACAGGTTCATAGATGGTAAACTTAAAAAGAGAGAGTCCATTGAAAGATTAAAAGGAGAGCAAGGGATAGTAGATGACCCTAAGAATATAGCGGAATTGCTAAATAATAGGTTTCAGCAAGTATTTACTGAAGAAACAATGTTTGTAAAGCCACAGAATGTACAAGGAAATGTGCACATGGAAAAAAAGATATGATGAAGAAATTAATTAGTATGGTAATTAGACCAAGATTGGAATATGCTAGAGTGGTTTGGTCCCCTTATAAAAAGAAGCATATAAGGAAGTTGGAGAGATTGCAGAGAATGGCAACAAAAATGGTTCCGGAATTGGCAGAAATGACCTATGAGGAGAGGTTAAAAGAAATGAATTTGCCTACCTTGGAACAAAGAAGAGAAAGAGGAGATTTAATACAGGTTTATAAACTGTTGAATGGACTGGATGAAGTGGATAATGAGCAAATGATGTTGAGAGAGGAAAACTTAAGTAGAACTTCAAGATCGCATAGTAAAAGATAGCCAAGGAATATGCTTGAAGGATGTGAAAAATATAGTTTCCCACAAAGATGTGTGGAGGTGTGGAATGGTTTGAGTGAGGAGGTGGTGTCAGCAAGGAGTGTGCATAGTTTTAAAGGAAAGTTGGATGTGTGTAGATATGGAGACGGGGCCACACGAGTATGATACCCAGGCCCTGTAAAATTACAACTAGGTGAATACAACTAGGTGAATACAGAGAGAGAGAGGAAGAGAGAGAGAGAGAGAGAGAGAGAGAGAGAGAGAGAGAGAGAGAGAGAGAGAGAGAGAGAGAGAGAGAGAGAGAGAGAATCTTTCAAGGCAACATATCCAAGCTCTCTGCTCATTACACACACACACACACACACACATCAGACTTCACAGGATTTCAAGGAATAATGGAGAAGAGCGCTTATGTGAAGAAAATTCTGGAGTTGGAAGGTAAAATTGAAAAACTGTTTGAAAAGTATGGGGGCCTGGAAACGAGTTATGACAATGTATTGAAAGAGTGTGCCGATATGAAGAAGGAAAATGAAGCACTGAAAGAGGAAGTTAAGCTAATTAAAGTGAATTGCGAAAAATGTGGAGAATCTCTAGGAAAAGTGATGGAGAAGCAGGCTGAATGGAAAAAAGTCAGGAAGTGGAAAGAAAGGAGGTAAATTACAAAGTTGCAAGTCTGGAAAAGGAAATCAAAGAGTCTGGGAGAAAACTTTGGGCCTTGCTGAAATTATAGATCAACAGATCATAGAAGAGAAGATTGCTGAGAAAGTGGTGAAGGTTATTAAATCAAATGAGACATTGGTGAGGAAACTGTAGACAAAAAGAGATGTGTGGTGATATTTGGTGTGGAGGAGGATAAGACACCGAGTAAAATGGAGAGAGAAAAACATAAAAAGGTGATAAATAATATCATTAATGTGGTGCAGGAGGAGGAAAAGACCTAGTACAAGAAATAGAGGACTTCCATAGAATTGGAAAGTTCACAAGAGAAGGTATGAGGCCAATAAGAATCAAACTTAAGTCACAAAAGGATGTAGATGAATTGGTGGAGAAGTCATGGAGGCTAGCCCAGCAGGAAACAACAAGGAAGATTTGGTTGAGAAGAGATCTCGGTGAAAAGGAAAGAGAAATGTTAAATGAGTTGAGAAAGGAGGCTTTGAAAAAAATGAAGAGAGGACAGAAGAGGAGAAGAAAGAGTTTTCTGGAGAATCTTGGATATGAGACTGAGGAAGTGGTTCATAACCCAGAAAAGTACAGCAAGAAAGGACTAAAGAAACTTACGTATGAGCGGAATGTAATGTATTCCAACATAAATGGAGTGATATCGGGATTTTAGAACTCAACGATTACTTGAGGGACAAGAACCCAGATATTGTGGGTCTTACTGAAACAAAACTGAGAGAGGAGAAGACCTGATGATGGTTGGAGAAGGGAAATATAATGTTTGGAAAAGAAATAGAGTAGGTAAGATGGGAGGAGGAGTGATGTTGCTGGTTAAAAAAGATATAAAGGTGGATCAAGTGAAAGAAGGTATGGGAAAGGCAGAAGTGCTAAAGATCAGAGCAGAAACTAATGAAGGAAAAAAGAGGCACTACATAGTGGTGTACGTACCACCTAAGACAAATGCATGGTCAGTACAGGAATATGAAGAAATGATAAGTGATACAGGAACATGTCTGGAAGAAATGTTGGGTGGCTGTGAACGAACTATAATGATGGGAGATTTTAATTGTAAAGAGGTGTGTTGGGAGGACTGGTCAATGGAAGGATCAGAGACAACATGGGAAATACACTATTGACACTGGCAATGGAAAATGTGTTAACTCAGTGGGTCAAAGAAGATACTAGGTTTGGAGGAGAGGGAGCATCGTCAAGACTGGACTTGGTCTTTAGTACAGAGCCAATGGTCATTGAGGAGATGAGGGTGGAGTGCCCTTTAGCAAAGAGTGATCATGCAGTTTTGGAGTTCAAGGTGATAGATGAAGAGAAATCTAGAAGAAATGAAGAATATAAAGTGGGAAGATGGAATTATGCCAAGACAGATTTTGGAAACCTAAAGAAATTCTTTCAAGAGACAAATTGGATGAAATTCAAGAGTGCTAAGGAGCAAATGAAAAGTGGAAGGAATTTATAAAAATATACAAAGAAGGTGAGAAAAAATTTGTACCAATAAGACAACATAGAGAAGTTGGAAAGCAGGACTGGTTTAACGATAGATGTGAAAAGGCTAGAACAAGAAAAGAGGATGCATGGAAGAGGTGGAGAAGGAAAAGACGGATTAAGCAGTGGGAAAGTTACAAAAGAGCAAGAAATGAATATGTGTTGATTAGAAGAGAAGAAAGAAAGAAACAAGAAAAGGATATAATTGATAAATGTAAAGACCAACCAAGGCTTTTTACAGACATGTGAACAACAACATCAAAAATAGAGAAAGTATTGAAAGTTTAGAAGTAAATGGAGTATGCAGTGAAGATCCCAGGAAATGGCAGAGGCTATGAATGGATGCTTTCGGAAGGTATTCACAAAGGAGACTGCTTTTGACAAACCACTGGTAATGGAACAGAAAGGGATTATGAAGGAGTTTCAAGTAACTGTGGAGGAGATCAAGAATATGATGGGGAGTTTAGAAGTGAGAAAAGCTGTGGGACCTGATGGGGTATCAGGATGGATTTTAAGAGAATGCAGGAGCAACTGGCAGAAAAAGTTTGTGAAGTAATTGATGCCTCATTAAGGGAAGGTGTAGTGCCCCAAGACTGGAAAAGAGCTAACATTGTCCCAATCTATAAATCAGGTAACAAGAGAGACCCATTGAACTATAGACCAGTGTCACTTACAAGTGTGGTAGCTAAGATGTGTGAGAGGGTGGTGAAGAATAGATGGACAGACTTCTTGGAGAAAAATGACATACTTTGTGAGTGTCAATTTGGTTTTAGAAAAGGGCGTTCATGCACGACAAACCTGATATGTTACTATTCGAGGGTGATAGATGTAATACAGGAAAGAGATGGTTGGGCTGATGGAATATATCTGGATTTAAAAAGGCCTTTGATAAGGTACCACACGGAGACTGATCTGGAAACTTGAAATGGTAGGAGGAGTGCATGGCAGTTTACTAAAATGGATGGAAGACTTTTGGTAGGAAGAGAAATGAGAACAATAATTAAGGACAGACCATCAGAATGGGGCTTGGTGGAGAGTGGAGTTCCACAGGGATCAGTGTTGGCACCAGTAATGTTCGCGGTCTACATAAATGACATGGTGGATGGGGTGTCCAGTTATGTGAGCCTATTTGCAGACGATGCAAAATTGTTAAGAAAAGTGAGATGTGACAAAGATTGCGAACTACTCCAGGAAGACTTGGACAGAATATGGAAATGGAGCTGTACATGGCAAATGGAGTTCAACACGACAAAATGCAAGAAAATAGAGTTTGGCAAGAGTGAAAGAAGAATCAGGAGTATGTACAAGATAGGAAATGAAGACATAAAACCAGTCATGAAGAAAAAGACCTTGGGGTGACAATTACCAATGACCTATCGCCAGAGAGACATATAAACAAAATAATTGGAGAAGTATTGAACTTATTGAGGAACATAAGAGTGGCGTTCGTATATTTAGATGAAGAAATGATGAAGAAAATAATTACTGCAATGATAAGACCGAGGCTTGAATATGCAACAATACAGTGGGCTCGAACTTAAAGAAACACATAAGGAAACTAGAGAAAGTACAGAGGGCTGCAACAAAATGGTGCCTGACTTAAGAGATTTGACTTATGAAGACAGACTGAAAAGAATGCAACTTCCGACCCTGGAAAACAGAAGAGAAAGGGGAGACCTGATAGCAATATACAGAGTGATGATTGGCATGGAAAAAATGGATAGGGAAGATCTGTGTATGTGGAATGAAAGAATGTCGAGAGGGCATGGGAAAAAACTAAAAATGGCCACTTATAGGAGAGATGTGAAAAAATATAGCTTCCCCCATAGAAGGGTGGAAGCATGGAATAGTTTAGACGTGGAAGTGGTCAACGCAAGGAATATTCATGATTTTAAGAAAAAGCTGGACATTAATAGATATGGAGACGGGACAACACGAGCGTAGCTCTTTTCCCGTATGTTACAATTAGGTAAATACAATTAGGTAAATACATACAGGTTCATAAATGGTAAACTTAAAAAGAGAGAGTCCATTGAAAGATTAAAAGGAGAGCAAGGGATAGTAGATGACCCTAAGAATATAGCGGAATTGCTAAATAATAGGTTTCAGCAAGTATTTACTAAAGAAACAATGTTTGTAAAGCCACAGAATGTACGAGGAAATGTGCACATGGAGGACATTAAGATACCTAAAAAGGAGTTATATAAAATGTTGGAGGAACTTAAAGATGATAAAGCGATGGGACCAGATGAAGTTTCAGGAAAATTATTGAAGGAGTGTAGAGAAGAATTGATTGATCCATTATATGATATTATAAGGTGCTCATTAGAAACGGGAAGTACCAGTAGAGTGGAAGAGAGCTGAAGTGGTGCCCATTTATAAGGGAGGCAGTAAGGAAGAGCCTCTTAACTATAGACCTGTGTCTCTAACAAGTGTGGTCGGTAAGATTTGTGAGAGGGTGATAAAGAAATATTGGATACGGTTCCTGGAGGATCATAAGTTATTATCGGATCATCAATTTGGCTTCAGGAAAGGGAGGTCATGTGTAACAAATCTACTGAGCTTTTATTCAAGAGTGGTTGACAAAATACAGAGAGAGAGAGGATGGATGGACTGTGTATATTTGGATTTAAAGAAAGCTTTTGACAAGGTACCTCACGAGACTGTTATGGAAAGTAGAGATTTATGGAGGACTGAAAGGAAAAGTGTTAAAGTGGATGGAAAACTACTTGAGATGGAGGAGATGAGAACGGTAATAAGGGATGCAAAGTCGGACTGGTTGGTGGTGGAGAGTGGAGTCCCACAAGGCTCAGTGCTGGCACCAATACTTTTCCTGGTATATATAAATGACATGCCAGAGGAGTAAACAGTTATATTAATTTGTTTGCGGATGATGCGAAGTTGTGTAGGTGTGTGAAGAGTGAAGAAGATTGTGAAATTTTACAGGCAGACCTGGATAAGATTTGGGAGTGGAGCAAGAGGTGGCAAATGGAATTTAATCTGAGCAAAAGTCATGTGATGGAGATGGGAAAGAGTGGAAGACGGCCAAGAGGGTCATATAAGATGGGTGAAGAAGTAGTGTTGAAAAAGGTGGAAAAGGAAAAGGATTTGGGAGTGATAATACAAGACCATGGGCAGTTTGAGGCTCATATTGATAAGATGTTTGGAGAAACGTATAATTTGATAAAAATATTGGATTAGCCTTCCATTATATGGATAAAGATATGATGAAGAAATTAATTAGTATGGTAATTAGACCAAGATTGGAATATGCTGGAGTGGTTTGGTCCCCTTATAAAAAGAAGCATATAAGGAAGTTGGAGAGATTGCAGAGAATGGCAACAAAAATGGTTCCGGAATTGGCAGAAATGACCTATGAGGAGAGATTAAAAGAAATGAATTTGCCTACCTTGGAACAAAGAAGAGAAAGAGGAGATTTAATACAGGTTTATAAACTGTTGAATGGACTGGATGAAGTGGATAATGAGCAAATGATGTTGAGAGAGGAAAACTTAAGTAGAACTACAAGATCGCATAGTAAAAAGATAGCCAAGGGAATATGCTTGAAGGATGTGAAAAAATATAGTTTCCCACAAAGATGTGTGGAGGTGTGGAATGGCTTGAGTGAGGAGGTGGTGTCAGCAAGGAGTGTGCATAGTTTTAAAGGAAAGTTGGATGTGTGTAGATATGGAGACGGGGCCACACGAGTATGATACCCAGGCCCTGTAAAATTACAACTAGGTGAATACAACTAGGTGAATACAGAGAAAAAAATCTTTCAAGGCAACATATCCAAGTGCTCTGTGTTGGTGACTTGAGACATACTGACGGCTACATGTGATATTTTTCTGTGCCTGGCCTGGGAAGTGTTTTAATGATGCAGTTGTGGGTACTGAGATCCCCATGCTGGCCAGCTTGTAGAGGATCCCTTGGTGGGGAGCTGTGTCAGGCCAAGAGAGATGTGAATGGCTGCGGCCATTCACATCCGCAGACACAGTCACGGTGAGACCTTAACTGCAGCTCTTGTGCACTTGTAAAGCTCCTGAGCAATAGGGTTCAACCCTGACCACAAGTGTCCCTGAGATATGGTCCAGTAGCTAGGCTTTGGAGGGACTGTTCCCTGCAGGAGACCGCTGTGGTCTGAGGATGGCACGGTTCATTAAGTGCACATTTGGTCAGCAATCCGTTAAATATCTAGATCATGTGACGTCTGAGAAAGATTGTAAGCCGGCCCCAAAAAAACAGCGAGTGTGAAAAATATGTGAGGCATATGTGTGGGGTTAAAAATACTTAGCTCACTGACCTTGCAACCAAACTGACCTTCCTGACCTAACTCATCTAACCCCCCTGTACATACCCAACTGAACTGGACTGACCTTACTGAGTTAACTGAACTGACCAACCAAAGTAAACTGACCTTACTGACTCAACCAAACTAAACAAAACTGATCTTTCTGACCCAAACTAAACTGACGTTTCTGACTTTAGGAGCGCGGCAAATTAACTTAACACGAGTCACATTTTGCTTATGGTAAGAGTGGTAAGTTGTTGTTTGGGTGCACATGGAGGTCACTGTATAAATTTCATCAAGCTTGGGTGAATGGCGTTAGGGATACAAACCTCACATTTCTTTTGTCTTTTATTTTCTCTTAATTCATTTTTCACTTAATTGCTTTAAAGAAAATAACAGAAACTTTGCACAAGCATGCAACTTTTGCTGGAAAATGTTTTTTTCTTTTATCTTTTTTCAAAGGAAAATTTTAGATTTTTTTCTAGATTTTTAAAAATGTTCTTTTATCTCATTTTCTATTGACATTATCAAAATCTATTCCCAACAAAAATGGCATTTGAAATGATTCCAAACAAAAGTTGACCAGAGTTTATACTGATTTAGAGAAAATGTTTGAAGTGTAAAGAGATATTTGCTCCTAAAATTTTTTTTCACTTTGTCGTTGTTTTACTATTTTATTCATCTGATTGACATGAAATTTTCACACATGATTGTGTATACAATGGTGACTTCCTGGAGCTTGATAGGATGATAATACATCACCTCCCTGCTTTTCTAGATAATATTCACTCATAAGTCAGTGTCGAAAGGCACCATCAGCAAAATCATGGCGATTTGCTACATTACGACTGGTCTGGACATCTCTGAGTCTTCACTAGTGTGTTGACGTGAGACAGGAACACTGTGAAGTTATTTTGTACTTCTCTGGTTCAACTTCATACCTCTGTGTCCAAATAATATCTTGTAATAGTGTTGTTATCAAGCTTATTTCTGAGTTGTATAATGATAAGAGGCTAGTTGTGATGGTAAAGCTAGTCTTGAAACGAGTGCTTTGGCAGCTTACAACATGTGTGAAACTAGACAAGCCAGTGTGGTGGTGGCTGGGTTAGACAGCACGTTGCCGGGGCAAGGCAGGGCCTGCATGGCCCATGTGTAGTTATGATGACACGTATCTCATATGTATCTTATCACAGCTATCAGTGACAGCTGTGGTTGGTTCTCGTCTTGGCTGCTTTATTGCTTCTTATTGAAGTTTCTGGTTGTAAATCTCGTCAATTCCTGCCTGTAAGGATGCTATTACTGAAAAGTACAGTCACAAACGTGACGACCCTTTCCCCTCCACGCCTCAGCAAACACTGGCTCGCAACGAAGGAATGCATCACAGTTCCTGTCTTTGCTGATGGTAAGGACGCCAGAGTGTGAAATTTATCAAGAGAAAAAAATATTCATATAAAATCTCTTATGTTGAACCAAACATTGAGTGATACATCATTTTTTTCCTTGTGACTCAGGCAATGATGAAAGAGTGCAGGACATTTAAAAAAGGCTTCCTGGGAGAAATGACATTTAGTTTTTGCAAGTGAACATCATAGAACAATAATATTTGGTCTCAAGCACCAGGCAAGCAAGAAATTTTCAGAAGTGAAAAAAAAAAAAAAATCCCCAAAAATGCAATTTTGATGCTTGCCTTAACCAGCTTAAACTGACCTTACTGACAACACTGAACTAAGCTGATCTTACTGACAACACTGAACTAAGCTGATCTTACTGACAACACTGAACTAAGCTGATCTGACTGACAACACTGAACTAAGCTGATCTTACTGACAACACTGAACTAAGCTGATCTTACTGACAACACTGAACTAAGTTTATCTTACTGATAACACTGAACTAAGCTGATCTTACTGACAACACTGAACTAAGCTAATCTTACTGACAACACTGAACTAAGCTAATCTTACTGACAACACTAAACTAAGCTGATTTTACTGACAACACTAAACTAAGCTGATCTTACTGACAAGACTGAACTAAGCTGACATTGACATATCAGCTTGAGTGACTTTCCTGTCCTAGCTGAACTAAGGTGACCTTACTGGCATATCTGTACTGACCTAAGTGACATAACCAAACTAACCTAACCTTATTGAGTGAGCTAAATGGATGAAGCTAACCTTACTGACAACCAACTAATCTCAGTGGAATGAACCTAACTTTACTAAGGTAACACAACCACTAACTGACCTAACCTAACCTAACCAAACCTGCCCTGGCCTAACCTAACCCAGGCAGTCAAAGCTCACTCACTGTATCTGATGTCTTGTAGGACGCACAGGCTTATAAGACACATCCACATTTCAGCAGGTCAGTTTCAGGAAAAGAAAAAGTTTATAGTGTATTTAAGGTTATACTGTTGAAGGCAATGTAGCAACACATTATATAAGCAGAAAACATGGTCAGTTTGATGGTATGTCATTTCTGTCACAGACTAATATTTTTCAAGTTATGATTGTTTTTTAAATTCAATTTTGTGCTTGCTTCTCATTCTCAATAATCTCAGGGGGTCTAGGAAATTGTGGATTTTGGGTGGGGGAGGATTACATGAAGTAATGTGAATTGCAAAAGAGATCTGAAATCAACAGAATCACATAAAAAACTCTGAAAATGCTTTGATAGCGTTGATGGCGGGTGGATGTGGTAACCCAGATGTTGGATTGTTTACACTGAGTATCATTGCCAATGCTACACTTACGGCTGTATCCGTTACACCGCGGCCCACGAAGGATACTAAACAAAACCCAACCTTGCAACCAACCAATGTCATCCTCAAGTTGTGGCCAATGTGAGGCTGGGCAATGAATGTTACGTTTACCTTTCCTTGTGCTCTTTATACGTGCCACACACGTACAATTTTTTCTGTAGGTGGCGGCCTAGAGGGCCTTGCTGCTGCTCTATTGCCATGCTCCTTAGAATAATCTACCACTTGTAGGTTGTAGGAGATTGTGTAGCTTGATCATTTTCCTCCTGTGGCCATAACGGCGAGGCCCGTCAGGGTGTTAATTGTTAACTGTCGGGGATTGTCTTTGCATGGCACCCATTATGTTGTTATCTCTTTTGTTGTGGCTGGTTCATTTATTTTTTTCCTTATTTTCTCTTGCAATTTTTGTCTATTTTCTTGTTTTGTTTTACTATCAACTTTATGATCATGAACTTGTTGTCATTCATCACTTTCAGGTGGCACTGAGTCACGGTTCTGACTTATCGGCTCATATTTGTAAACATGCATCACGTCCTCACAGATTAGATTGCTTTCATTTTTGTTAAACTTAATATTAATAATAATAAAAATGCATGCAATACATTAATGATGCATGTAGTTAAGGTAGGTAGAGGTACTAATGGTGAGCTAGGTTAGTGACCATCAGGCAGATGATAAGCTTATTGGAAGTCTCAACTTAGCATATTAGACACAGGACAATTTTAGACATGACAATTTTTAAGGCAAAATTTTGAGAAAAAGGTACATCCTATATTTTGTCAAATGCAGTAGTTTTTGCAATAAAAGAACCTTACTGAGGGACACTGGCCTGCTTATGGAGCAGTGGTGTGTCATTGGTCATGCTGGGTGTTGTCACTGAGAAGCACTGTTTGCTGGCCTGCACCTGCACTCTCTGGCACCCGTGAGGCAGGTCACTGTTCTGGGTGGCACACGGTGCTCACCAAGTGCCTCGGATTCGATCAGCGGGAGGAATGGCTGCTGCCGCACTGCTCTATCTTTGCTTGTTGTTTACTGGAAAATGTGTGTGATTTTTAAGCAAAGAATACTTCTCCAAAAGTGATGAGGGTTAGTGGAATGCAGGTGTGGGTGAATGCAAGCATTTCATAAGACAGGCTTTAATGGAGATATGCTTACACTTCAGTAAAACAAATACTAACCTGGTCTGTGTTTGATATTTGTTTGAGTGCAATGTTTGTGTTTTGTTCCTCTATGGCACTGACCTTCTTCCCCCTTACCAAGACTTTCAATGTCCCACCCCAAGGCCAAGGTCCAGAGTATGTGGAGGCTTCCTGGATGACACACTGCCCCATTCATTCCTCTCTCTCTCTCTCTCTCTCTCTCTCTCTCTCTCTCTCTCTCTCTCTCTCTCTCTCTCTCTCTCTCTCTCTCTCTCTCTCATCTGTTTCAGTGAGCTCCATCATGGCCCCTTTTCTTCCTTGCTCCACAGACCAGGACAGAGTCGAGGACGGTGCCCTGCTTGGCACAACATCTCATATCTCAGGCTCACTGTCCAGCCACAGTATGTAAGTAAGAGCTTTGATGAATGTGGAATAATAATGTTTTATATTTCAGGAATGATTGATTTGAGGCCAGTCATGGGGTGGTCTCGGGGGTCAGTCTTGATGGGTCCTGGTCCCAATCTTATTTTTATTATAGAGTTCTATTACTCGATTAGTGCGATATTGATCTATGGGCACATTTTCTCAGTCCTTTTCCCATGCATTAAGGGAGAACATATATATATATATATATATATATATATATATATATATATATATATATATATATATATATATATATATATATATATATATATATATATATATATACCTTATTTCCCGTCTCATAAGATGAACTTTTTTTTCCTGAAAAATGCCCCCAAAATCACCCTGCGTCTTAACACTGGAAGGTCAAGTTGATAAGGGTGTCTGACAAGCCTCCAACGCCTCAGGAATGATATAGAAACACTCACACTCAACAAACATACAATGTAATCCTACAATTATCATTTACTTTGATACTACACTTTTTTTAATGAAGGTACAGTATACGAAGATCTCTATTTTGATACTGCACTTTTTCTGACGAAGGTAACAAGATATTTACAATACGAATTGTTATGAAGTGAATTGGTTGTTTTGATGACTCACCAACGCCATCTACACACAAACATGCCAACTAACGGTATCCTAGCAGACGTCGCAACTTCCCTTGCCTTCCCTGTTATTCAGCAGACAATATTCCTTCCAAGAATGGAGGAGTTGTAGATTGTAAAACCCTCAAAACTTTTTTTCCCAAAAATTGCTTAGCTAATTATAGGGTGCGTCTTACCACTTGTAGTGTCTCATGAGACTATATATGTATATATATATATATATATATATATATATATATATATATATATATATATATATATATATATATATATATATATATATATATATATATATATGTATATATGGGCCTCCGTGGTGCAGTGGGACCCGGCTTTGTGGGTCTCAGGGTTCTCAAGTGCACGGGTTCGAATCCTGATCCCGGTCTGAGGTTAGGAAGGGCATCCATTTGGGGTAACAGTTCCCAAATGCCAAAACTAAAGTCCTCCTGACTCCTCTGTCAGGAGGCACCGTCCTAGCCCTAATATAATAAGGGAACCGGCGTAAAAAAAAAAAAAAAAAAAAAAAAAAAAAAAATAAATATATATATATATATATATATATATATATATATATATCTCTCTCTCTCTCTCTCTCTCTCTCTCTCTCTCTCTCTCTCTCTCTCTCTCTATATATATATATATATATATATATATATATATATATATGTATATGTATATATATATATATATATATATATATTCTGTTTTACAGATGATGTTAAAGGCATGAGCAACCTCAGCATTATTAAGTGTTTTCTCTGTCTTTTCTATTTGTGTAATTAAATGATTGTTATTAACAGTAAGAGCCCCAATAAACTCTCCAGTGGAGTTTGTAACAACGTTTCATTCCTCTTCAGGGAACAGCTTCAGGCTGAATGTGCCAAGAGGTTTGGCTAGTGTGGCTTATTATATCCTGGGAGTGGATCAGGTTGGTACCTGATCCACTCACTGAAGAGGAATGAAACATTGCTACAAACTCCACTTTTTGCTTGAAACAATGCAATGTGTTAGTAATTCCTTATTGGCTGCGCTGGTAGCAAGACTCAGAACACGGCAGACACTTCCAGGGTTCAGACGTGTGGCCGCTCACAGTGGCTGCCTGATGGAGTTGGTGTTTATGTTGTGTGAAACAATGGTCAAAACTGCCTAGGGATGGATTTACATGGGATCCTGATTTGCTACTAAAGACTTTTGACAGTTTGATTCATGCTTTTGTCTTGGCAAAGGCTTCAAACATCAGGAATATTTTGCTTACCCAGAATGAGATTATTTTTAGAATTGGTGATCCACTTTAAACCTTTAATGTCAAACATCATTTGCAACAAATAAGTTTTAGTGGTCTTCCTTTGAATGTTAACCTTTGTATTGTTGATGCCTTAAGAACATATTTACAGTTGACAAAGAAGCTGAGAATAATACCAGATCAAAATAAACTGTTGTTAACAACCAGGAAACCTTTTGGGCTAGCATCACAGGCCACAATTACTAGATGGGTCAAGAATGTAGTGAGAGAGTCTGGTATAAGTAAGGCTTGGTTTAATGCCTATTCAGTTGTGTCTGCATCCACCTCTACAGCATTTAGAACAGGAATGGTGTGGGTAAGGTTTAAACAAGCAGTTGGTTGGATATGTGAATCTATTTTTGTTAAACATTACAACAAGACCATATTAGCTGTGGGTTGCCTTGGACAGAACACTCTGAAATCATGGGCTGAGAGTATGTAGTGATCTATTTTTGATCTCTAGTTGTTTATTGTTTCTTGCATAGACATGTATGTATGTATGCACATTTGGTGTTTCAACCTTTTTGTTATGTTGGGGATGAGGCCACGAACAGTCATGCATGACGTCACACTGTTGGATAGCGCAGCCGATGAGGAATTATGAGATCATCATAACTTAGTGTGGTAAGTGTGCGATGATCGGGGTTCCTCTTAGGCAGTGGTGTCCAACTATGTGTGGTGATGCGTGCTGCCCATCCCATTTCACTTCATGTCCCTTTGTTTTTGGGGTTCTGTTTGTTATATAGCTCATGTTAGTATATTGTCGTTTCACACATTTGTGTCTATGGTTTCGTTGTCATTTGTTCTTGTCATCTCTGTCTCAACCTAAATTTAGTGTTATGCTTTGTGAATGGATGTTTTTCTGGTAATGTGCTTCCACACATCAGTTTGACATCCCCAACTCTGGATGAAATCTGAGCCTTGCTACCAGTGCTCTGTAAGTCACGCATGACCATGCATAGGTGGACAGCAAAGCCTAAGAGGAACCCTGATCATTGCACACTTACTAGGGTAAGTTACAATGATTTCATAATTCTCTTACAGGTCTGACTTGTGTGTGGAGGAATATGAAACCAGATGCAGCAAGAAGTTTGAGTTGGACAACACCATCTATGAGAAACTAATCTCTGTCTTACAAAGCGGATATTTTATCAACGGTGAGACAAAACCAGAGAGAAGATTCATCCGTAGAAAAGCATCAAACTTCCAGTGGGATGCATCACGTGAGTCTTGTACATTGTTCTCCTGTTTCATTTTTCGCGTGTAGGTCTCTCTGTTGCCTCACTTTGCAGCCACCTTGACTCTGACACCAGCCATATAGAACAAGGTTTTGTGGTCACGTGCTGTCAGAACTCTTAACAGCTTTTCACTCAACACCCATACAGTAAAACAGACCTTATGCAGGCCTCATACACCCTTGCTCTACTTTTCAGGGGAACAGACATACTTGTCATTTTTTTTCCTCTTTGGCCGCTCTTATCTTTGCTGCTGTTTCCTCTCCCACCTCCAGATAGCAGATTTGTTCCGCCTCTTCCAGTTCCCCGCCATCCACGGACAGATTTCCTTTCTTTTTTTCCTTGCTGTTGTTGTTCTTTACTTGTACAAGTTGAGCATGTAACGTTCTGTACTCCCCTCCAGTTCCCCAATCCTGAACATCTGTGATGACATCACTGACTATGTACCCTCTACACACTGTATAGAGTTCACACTAACTCCCATACCACAGCTACTCCATGACCGTCTCACATGCTCTGCCCTTCCATTGTTAAAAAAGAACAATCAATCAAGACACCGTTAATCAAACGGTATCTGAAGAATATTTGAAATAAATGGAATCTGCCCCACCACACTGAAATCCCCTTCCCATAACTAAGTATACACAGACTCATTTACTGACATGATCCAATAGGCATTGATCAATATCTCTTCCTATTGTTTTATAAAATGGAGTGACAGATAGCCAGAGTCATTACCTGATTAAGCTCTGCTCCAACTCTGCTTATAAATATTAGTTGTGGTTAGATTTTGTCATTTTTTGGTGTCTTTCTACTTGCAGGCAAGATTCTGTACTACATTGGATCGGCTGACGGCAAAAGGCGGCAAGTGGTGCGTACCAGGGAAGCGCTTGCTGATGTCCTACAGTTTCACCACAGTAGTGCCACTTCAAGACATAATGGTGTGAAGACAACGTACAGCAGAGTTGCAAAACTGTATTACTGGAGGAGTATGTTAGAGGATGTCAAGCACTATGTTAGTATTGTACTCCATGAAACTTTCAGATGGTTTCTGTCAGCACACACAGGATATCACTATTTGTAAGACAGAAATATGCACTCTTTTGTGGTCAGGACAATAAACTGCTTATGTAGTTGAGGAGATATGCATTTTTCCAATAGTGTGGAACAACCTCTTATCCATCATTGGCCCTTGGTCCACTCTGACCTGGAGTTATAGTACTTGTAATGGCTCTTGCTGCCTTGTAGGAAATGGCTCTTTAGGCTAAGGCTATAAGGAACACTGACATATAAAACCACCTGCTGCTTTGGAACTTAACTCTATTCAGATAAAGGTTAGGAGAGGTGGTCCTGTGGTGCAGTGGTTAGCACGCTCATCTCACATCTGAGAGATCATGAGTTTGATCCCTGGTCGGGCCAGAAATTTCTTGAGCAATTCTACCTTAAACCCTGTGGCTCTGTCCATCCAACAGTGATTGGTACCAGGTGTAATTCTGGGATTTGTGACCCATTTCCTAGGTAGGTAAACTCTGGTAACCTGGATTCCAAAGTGGACACTGCATCCCGGAATGGTGGACTTTATCCACCTCAGGCTCAAAGGCTGACATGTCAGGAGATGAGTGGGTGCGGCCAAGTACTGCATAGTGCATGCCCCAACTTCACTCTTACCACTTAGGGGAAGGAACACTTTAATAAAACCACCTGCTGTCTTGGAAGTTAATTCAAAGGTTAGAAGACTGAACATTGATAAAAAAGCACCTGCTGTCTTGCAAGTTATATCTCTTAGACGTGGATTAACTCACCATCTCTAACAGTGGTTGTCATCAGCAAGTGTGTGTGGCCATGAAAAATAAACAAAAACAAAGACATCAACCCCAGATTGGATCTGGTCAGTTGAACAATGGCCTTGCCGTGTTGTGTTGTGTGTTTTTCTGGTCAATTTCCAATTTGTGTTTTTGCTTTTTTTTCTGAAGTAAGTTAGGTACTATTTCCAAGCTTGTTTTTCCAAAAGAAAATGTGGAATAGCCCCGCCAAGGCACCACCGAGGGTTTGTGAAGCTGATATATGTTGATATACGAGTATGTTGATAAATTCTCCTTTTCAATACCCTTCTAGTTTTTGTGAGTTACCCATTGACACTTCATCCAGTAGAAGAGATGAAAGCTATTTCATATAAAATTTGAAGAGTTGCACCATCATTTGGTGGTAATTTTGTTATGATCCGCCTCATAGTTCTGGAGATACAAACGTTTGTATGGCATTACAGTTATGGTAAAGTTAAACAACTTTTTCCATATGAAAAGTTTGCTTCACTCATAATTAATTAACAAAGGCAACAATTTTATTAACCTCTTAATATTTGATAATTTTTTCTGTCATTAGTGTTAGTGATTTTTGTTAAGTAGTTATAAATCTTCAGGTTGAGAGCTGCAGTGAATGCCGGCATTTGAGTTCGGTAAAAACACAAGCCCCCACTCCCCCCATGCAGCCCATAAAGGTGAACAAAGTCTCAGAGCTGGGAGAACCTGACATGATCGGTAAGAATGAGCTTTGTTCAACTTTTACTTATTTTTTGTTTGGTATTTAAACTGGCAGTCCTTAACTTGTATTTCCTGTAATTAAATTTAAAATATCAGTCAATCTTTTGAAGGTGTTTCAGTGAATTTGAGTTCCTGTTAATAGCCATAGACTTATAAAGACAAGGAGCCTTAATGTGCTAAGGTAGGGACTGCCTATACTGCGTGATGATTCAGTTTTACTTGATATGACCTTTGCATTGAGGTGCTTGAGAAAAAGTGTTTGTGTTATGGTGCTTGGGCAAATGGGTTTCCATATAATGACGATCAGGGAAGTGTGTTTGCATTGTGGTGCTTGAGCTAATGAGTCTGCATTGCAGTGCTTGGGAAAATGTGTTTGTAATTTTGTGCTTCGGGAAATGAGTTTGCATTGCATGATTAAATTTGGTGTTTGACGTGAAGATTGTACTCATTTGTTGATGAAAAACTTTTGAGAGAGAGAGAGAGAGAGAGAGAGAGAGAGAGAGAGAGAGAGAGAGAGAGAGAGAGAGAGAGAGAGAGAGAGAGAGAATATTTCAAGACAACATATCCAAGTGCTCTGTGTTGGTGACTTGAGACATACTGACGGCTACATGTGATATTTTTCTGTGCCTGGCCTGGAAAGTGTTTTAATGATGCAGTTGTGGGTCCTGAGATCCCCATGCTGGCCAGCTTGTAGAGGATCCCTTGGTGGGGAGCTGTGTCAGAGGCTCCTCCCACGTCAGCAAAGAGTGCTGGCATGATCTGGCAGTATCTGTCACAGATGTGGTCGTCCATCTGTGCCAACACATCCCTCTTAAACCTCATGCATGTTAGTTCAGAGAAAGCATGTGCTCTAGGTGGTAGGCCAGCCACCGGCACCACAGGCCAGGAGAGATGTGAATGGCTGCGGCCATTCACATCTGCAGACACAGTCACAGTGAGACCTTAACTGCAGCTCTTGTGCACTTGTAAAGCTCCTGAGCAATAGGGTTCAACCCTGACCACAAGTGTCCCTGAGATATGGTCCAGTAGCTAGGCTTTGGAGGGACTGTTCCCTGCAGGAGACCGCTGTGGTCTGAGAATGGCACGGTTCATTAAATGCACATTTGATCAACAATCTGTTAAATATCTAGATCATGTGACGTCTGAGAAAGATTGTAAGCCGGCCCCAAAAAAACAGCGATTGTGACAAATATGTGAGGCATATGTGTGGGGTTAAAAATACTTAGCTCACTGACCTTGCAACCAAACTGACCTTCCTGACCTAACTCATCTAACCCCCCTGTACATACCCAACTGAACTGGACTGACCTTACTGAGTTAACTGAACTGACCAATCAAAGTAAACTGACCTTACTGACTCAACCAAACTAAACAAAACTGATCTTTCTGACCCAAACTAGACTGACGTTTCTGACTTTAGGAGCGCGGCAAATTAACTTAACACGAGTCACATTTTGCTTATGGTAAGAGTGGTAAGTTGTTGTTTGGGTGCACATGGAGGTCACTGTATAAATTTCATCAAGCTTGGGTGAATGGCGTTAGGGATACAAACCTCACATTTCTTTTGTCTTTTATTTTCTCTTAATTCATTTTTCACTTAATTGCTTTAAAGGAAATAACAGAAACTTTGCACAAGCATGCAACTTTTGCTGGAAAATGATTTTATCTTTTTTCTTTTATTTCAAAGGAAAATTTTAGATTTTTTTCTAGATTTTTAAAAATGTTCTTTTATCTCATTTTCTATTGACATTATCAAAATCTATTCCCAACAAAAATGGCATTTGAAATGATTCCAAACAAAAGTTGACCAGAGTTTATACTGATTTAGAGAAAATGTTTGAAGTGTAAAGAGATATTCGCTCCTAAAGATTTTTTTCACTTTGTCGTTGTTTTACTATTTTATTCATCTGATTGACATGAAATTTTCACACATGATTGTGTATACAATGGTGACTTCCTGGAGCTTGATAGGATGATAATACATCACCTCCCTGCTTTTCTAGATAATTTTCACTCTTAAGTCAGTGTCGAAAGGCACCATCAGCAAAATCATGGCGATTTGCTACATTACGACTGGTCTGGACATCTCTGAGTCTTCACTAGTGTGTTGACATGAGACAGGAACACTGTGAAGTTATTTTGTACTTCTCTGGTTCAACTTCATACCTCTGTGTCCAAATAATATCTTGTAATAGTGTTGTTATCAAGCTTATTTCTGAGTTGTATAATGATAAGAGGCTAGTTGTGATGGTAAAGCTAGTCTTGAAACGAGTGCTTTGGCAGCTTACAACATGTGTGAAGCTAGACAAGCCAGTGTGGTGGTGGCTGGGTTAGACAGCACGTTGCCTGGGCAAGGCAGGGCCTGCATGGCCCATGTGTAGTTATGATGACACGTATTTCATATGTATCTTATCACAGCTCTCAGTGACAGCTGTGGTTGGTTCTCGTCTTGTCTGCTTTATTGCTTCTTATTGAAGTTTCTGGTTGTAAATCTCGTCAATTCCTGCCTGTAAGGATGCTATTACTGAAAAGTACAGTCACAAACGTGACGACCCTTTCCCCTCCACGCCTCGGCAAACACTGGCTCGCAATGAAGGAATGCATCACAGTTCCTGTCTTTGCTGATGGTAAGGACGCCAGAGTGTGAAATTTATCAAGAGAAAAAAATATTCATATAAAATCTCTTATGTTGAACCAAACATTGAGTGATACATCATTTTTTTCCTTGTGACTCAGGCAATGATGCAAGAGTGCAGGACATTTAAAAAAGGCTTCCTGGGAGAAATGACATTTAGTTTTTGCAAGTGAACATCATAGAACAATAATATTTGGTCTCAAGCACCGGGCGAGCAAGAAATATTCAGAAGTGAAAAAAAAAAAAAAAAAATCCCCAAAATGCAGTTTTGATGCTTGCCTTAACCAGCTTAAACTGACCTTACTGACAACACTGAACTAAGCTGATCTTACTGACAACACTGAACTAAGCTGATCTTACTGACAACACTGAACTAAGCTGATGTTATTGACAACACTGAACTAAGCTGATCTTACTGACAACACTGAACTAAGCTGATCTTACTGGCAACACTGAACTAAGTTTATCTTACTGACAACACTGAACTAAGTTGATCTTACTGACAACATTGAATTAAGCTGATCTTAATGACAACACTGAACTAAGCTGATTTTACTGACAACACTGAACTAACCTGATCTTACTGACAACACTGAACTAAGCTGATCTTAATGACAACACTGAACTAAGCTGATCTTATTGACAACACTGAACTAAGCTGACCTCATTGACATATCAGCTTGAGTGACTTTCCTGTCCTAGCTGAACTAAGGTGACCTTACTGGCATATCTGTACTGACCTGAGTGACGCAACCAAACTTGTAACGTTGCTTGAGTCATCCCTTCAATCAACACAATCTCTGAAGAGAACAGAGCAGATTGACGGTGAATAAAACAAACTTACAAAGATATTTTAATATTTTTTTTCTATGATTTTGTGATATGGCATTTTATCAAATATGATTGTAGTATTATGTTTAACATTTATTGTACAAGAAGACAAGTGTAATAATTGCCTGTTACTTTAAATACCACCATATGGTTGCATAGGATTTTTAGGATTCACATTTATTATCTTATAACTTTGTGTATATGTTCAAGGTGTCAACAAACTGCATCAGCTACTGGAATCAGCTTTCAACTCCTTACAACTGGTGACCCTTCGACATGGAACTACCCCTCAACGATGGACGAGAAGAAGCCTGACGCCATGGGACCCTCTGTGCACGCCATCGCAGTGAAGCTGTCACCCTTCTGCTCCAAGGAAGCTACTTCATGGTTCCGGCGAGTGGAGGTCCAGTTCCGGCTGAGAAAAGTCACGGATCCACGCACCAAGGCCGACTACGTCTTAGAGGCCATCCCTGAGGAACTTTTCCCTCGCATCGCTGCATGGCTAGACAACCAGGACAAAGACGTCGTCTACGAAGACCTCAAGAAGTATCTTCTGCAAGAATTCACACTCTCTGTTAGTGCCCGGGCACAACGTCTCCTAAATCTTCCACAAATACCTCTAGGAGACACCACAGCACATGCAGCGTGGAACGAGATGCAAGCTCTAGCCACAATGCCTGGCCTTGATCCTACAACCAACAAACCACGGCATGTAGACTTGTTTCGAGAACTGTGGCTGCAATGTCTTCCCTCGTCTGTGAGAGCCGCCTTATACGAAGCTGATGACAGCCCTATGGAAGACCTCATAAAGAAGGCGGACAATCTCATCAATGCTGCAAAGGCATCACACATCCCTGACGCTGTCTGCTCTGCGGTAGTTGAAGACCTCCCCAACACCAATGCAGCCAAGTCTACCGTTTGCAAATGGATGCCCAACAACCAGGCCCGTGACCGCAAACCAGGTGCTTCCGGCCATCACCCGTCCCATGGCCTATGCTTCTACCATTTCAAGTTTGGGGCTGGAGCTCGCAAATGCGCCCCCAGTTGCCAGTGGCCAAAAAACTTCTAACAAGGTCACCGCTGACCACAGTGGTGGTCCCTCCGGAACCCAGAGTCGGGAATACCAACGCACTTGTTTCACCTACTTCGGGTTTCTTCGTCACAGACGTCTTATCCGGCCGCAAATTTTTGGTGGACACGGGAGCTTTCCGTTCCCTTTTCCCAGCCACGGCAAAAGATAGATACAGCCCGTCCACACATCCATCAAACATCAAGCTCATCGCGGCCAACGGTACCACAATTCCAACCTACGGTACACGAACCATCCCTATTCAAGCAGCCGAACGCAGCTTTTCCTGGGATTTCATCATCTCCGATGTCAAGACACCTCTCCTGAGAGCAGATTTCCTAAGTCATTATGGACTGCTCGTCGACGTCACCAACCGTAAACTGCTGGATGTAGCAACCTTCCGCTCAACACCCCTTGGCTGCCACCACTGGCACCCAGAAATCTGCTCGGTGAGGACAGATACACCCTATGACACGCTCAGCCAAGAATTTCCTGAAGTATTCCGACCAGAACTTTGTCAGAAGTCTGGCAACCCAAAAAAACATGGAATTTTCCACTACATCAAGACGACAGGCCCTCCCATTCACTCCAGGTTTAGACGCCTCTCTCCTGAGAAGCTTCAAGCAGCAAAGCAAGCTTACGCCGACATGGAACGAATGGGCATATGTCAGAGGTCATCAAATCCTTGGGCATCACCTCTTCACCTCGTCAAGAAAGCTGATGGAACCTGGCGGCCCTGTGGCGACTACAGACGCCTCAATCTCGTTACGGAACCAGATCACTTCCCCCTTCCCAACATGGCGGACCTTACTTCAAATCTACATGGGGCCAAGATTTTCTCCAAGCTCGACCTCCTAAAAGGCTACTTCCAAGTTCCAGTTTCCCCAGAGGACATACCCAAGACTGCAGTCATCACACCTTTCGGGAATTACACATTCAACTACTCCACCTTTGGACTCAGAAATTCAGGGGCTACCTTTCAACGCCTAATAGATGGCATCCTCGGTGATTTTCCATTCTGCGCCTGCTACATGGATGACATCCTGGTCTTCTCCAAGAACACCGAGGAACACCTCCAGCATCTCTGGAGCGTTCTGCAACGACTCCAGGACAATGGCCTAGTGGTGCGTCAAGACAAATGCTGTTTTGGTGCTGCATCTGTGGAATTCCTTGGCCATCAGATATCACCATCTGGAGTCTCCCCTCTCCCGTGCAAGGTGGATGCAGTTTCGAAATTTCCTTCTCCCACCACCATCAAAAGACTCCAAGAATTCTTAGGTATGGTCAACTACTACCACCGTTTCCTCCCGAAGATTGCCCAAATCATGGAACCGCTCTACAGTTCTCTAGCTGGCAAGCCGAAGAAGCTGGAATGGGGACCAAAACAGCAGAAAGCCTTCGAGGCGACTAAGACCGCCCTCGCTGCAGCTACAACTCTCTCTTTCCTCTGCCCCGGGACTCCTCTCACGCTCACCACGGACGCAAGTTCCGTCGCTGTTGGAGCAGTCATCGAGCAGACTATTAAGGGTACGATGCGACCGCTGGGATTCTTCAGTAGGAAACTAAGACAAGCAGAAGCAAAATATAGTACTTTCAACCGAGAACTACTTGCTGTATACCTAGCTGTTCGTCACTTCAAACACCTCCTTGAAGGAAGCCCATTCACCATCCGTACAGACCACCAGCCACTGGTTCACGCCTTCTCCAAACTGGGTGATGTTTGGTCTAACCGACAACAGCGGAAACTGTCCAGCATCGCCGAGTTCAACTGCACCATCGCGTACACCACCGGAAAGCTGATTCCAGTGGCAGATGCCCTCTCAAGAGTGGAGATAAACTCGGTCCACCTCGGAATTAACTATGATGAGATAGCAACTGCCCAAGAGGACGACCCTGAGACTGCAGCCTACCGCACCGCCATAACCGGACTCCAATGGAAGGACATCAACTTCGGAGACAGGGGCCGCACCATCCTCTGTGATGTCAGCACCGGTCGACCACGCCCTCTCATCCCGAAGCCCTTCCGCCGCCAAATCTTTGACATCATCCATGGGTTGTTGCATCCATCTGGACGGTCGAGCACCCATCTGATAAAGGAAAAATTTGTCTGGCATAAAATGAATAAGGATATAAAGCAGTGGGCACGTTGCTGTTTCGCCTGCCAGACCAGCAAAGTCAGCCGCCACACTGAGTCGGGGACAGGAGAATTCCACCAGCCCAAACGTCGTTTTGGACATCTTCATGTCGATGTGGTTGGTCCCCTTCCACCATCAGACGGAGCACAATACCTCTTCACCGCTACAGAACGCTCCACACGATGGCCTGAGGCAATCCCCATGAAAAACGCTACCGCTCAAGACTGCGCAGAAGCCCTCTTACATGGATGGATCAGCCGCTTTGGCGTTCCAGATGAGATCACTTCCGACCGGGGTCCTGCTTTCATCTCTCACTTGTGGACGTCCTTGGGAGAATTAATGGGGACAAACATCCATCACACCACGGCATACAAACCAGCAGCCAATGGTATGGTAGAGCGAACCCACCGCACCCTAAAGGCTGCGCTGATGGCACGATGTACTGGACCAAACTGGAGGGCCCAACTACCCTGGGTCCTCCTTGGGATCCGGACATCGCCCAATGAGGGACTACGCGTCTCCCCTGCTGAGATGGTGTTTGGAGAGCCCCTCGTTGTTCCAGGAGAGTTCTTTCCATCATTCTATACCACTGAAGATGGCAACTACCTCGCCAGACTACGCCAGGTGGTGGGGAAGTACCGGCCATGCGTCAAGACACTCAAGAAGTTGCCCACACGGCACCTCCCGAAGTTACTCAAAGCCTGTAAGTTTGTCTTCGTGAGGAACGATGCTCACAAGTCACCCCTCACCCGCCCCTACCGGGGACCCTACGCCGTCCTGGAGCGTAACTCCAAGGCATTTCATCTCAGCATAGCCGGACGCAGCGACTGGGTGTCCATCGACCGTTAAAGCCTGCCTACTTAGAGGAAGAGGAATCTGCATCGACATCGCCCCTTGTTGATGGCCATACTTCTATGTCAGACCACTCATGTGCACCTCCTCCTACACCAGTCTCTGCAGATAGACCTCGCCTGGCCTCATCCTGCGCAGGACGGCTCATTCGACAGCCAGAGAAACTTGATCTTTAACTAGGCAGGGACTCTCTTGCGGGGGGAGTATTTGTAACGTTGATTGAGTCACCCCTTCAATCAACACAATCTCCGAAGAGAACGGAGCAGATTGACGGTGACTAAAACAAACTTACAAAGATATTTTAATCTTCTTTTTCTATGATTTTGTGATATGGCATTTGATCAAATATGAGTGTAGTATTATGTTTAACATTTATTGTACAAGAAGACAAGTGTAATAATTGCCTGTTACTTTAAATACCACCATATGGTTGCATAGGATTTTTAGGATTCGCATTTATTATCTTATAACTTTGTGTATATGTTCAAGGTGTCAATAAACTGCATCAGCTACTGGAATCAGCTTTCAACTCCTTACAAACTAACCTAACCTTATTGAGTGAGCTAAATGGATGAAGCTAACCTTACTGACAACCAACTAATCTCAGTGGAATGAACCTAACTTTACTAAGGTAACACAACCACTAACTGACCTAACCTAACCTAACCAAACCTGCCCTGGCCTAACCTAACCCAGGCAGTCAAAGCTCACTCACTGTATCTGACGTCTTGTAGGACGCACAGGCTTATAAGACACATCCACATTTCAGCAGGTCAGTTTCAGGAAAAGAAAAAGTTTTTAGTGTATTTAAGGTTATACTGTTGAGGGCAATGTAGCCAACACATTATATAAGCAGAAAACATGGTCAGTTTGATGGTATGTCATTTCTGTCACAGACTAATATTTTTCAAGTTATGATTGTTTTTTAAATTCAATTTTGTGCTTGCTTCTCATTCTCAACAATCTCATGGGGCCTCTGGGAAATTGTGGTTTTTGGGTGGGGGAGGATTACATGAAGTAATGTGAATTGCAAAAGAGATCTGAAATCAACAGAATCACATAAAAAAACTCTGAAAATGCTTTGATAGCGTTGATGGCGGGTGGATATGGTAACCCCGCTGTTGGATTGTTTACACTGAGTATCATTGCCAATACTACACTCACGGCTGTATCCGTTACACCGTGGCCCACGAAGGATACTAAACAAAACTCAACCTTGCAACCAACCAATGTCATCCTCAAGTTGTGGCCAATGTGAGGCTGGGCAACGAATGTTACGTTTACCTTTCCTTGTGCTCTTTATACGTGCCACACACGTACAATTTTTTCTGTAGGTGGCGGCCTAGAGGGCCTTGCTGCTGCTCTATTGCCATGCTCCTTAGAATAATCTACCACTTGTAGTTTGTAGGAGATTGTGTAGCTTGATCATTTTCCTCCTGTGGCCATAACGGCGAGGCCCGTCAGGGTGTTAATTGTTAACTGTCGGGGATTGCCTTTGCATGGCACCCATTATGTTGTTATCTCTTTTGTTGTGGCTGGTTCATTTATTTTTTTCCTTATTTTCTCTTGCAATTTTTGTCTATTTTCTTCTTTTGTTTTACTATCAATTTTATGATCATGAACTTGTTGTCATTCATCACTTTCAGGTGGCACTGAGTCACGGTTCTGACTTATCGGCTCATATTTGTAAACATGCATCACGTCCTCACAGATTAGATTGCTTTCATTTTTGTTAAACTTAATATTAATAATAATAAAAATGCATGCAATACATTAATGATGCATGTAGTTAAGGTAGGTAGAGGTACTAATGGTGAGCTAGGTTAGTGACCATCAGGCAGATGATAAGCTTATTGGAAGTCTCAACTTAGCATATTAGACACAGGACAATTTTAGACATGACAATTTTTAAGGCAAAATTTTGAGAAAAAGGTACATCCTATATTTTGTCAATGCAGTAGTTTTTGCAATAAAGGAACCTTACTGAGGGACACTGGCCTGCTTATGGAGCAGTGGTGTGTCATTGGTCACGCTGGGTGTTGTCACTGAGAAGCACTGTTTGCTGGTCTGCACCTGCACTCTCTGGCACCTGTGAGGCAGGTCACTGTTCTGGGTGGCACACGGTGCTCACCAAGTGCCTCGGATTCGATCAGCGGGAGGAATGGCTGCTGCCGCACTGCTCTATCTTTGCTTGTTGTTTACTGGAAAATGTGTGTGATTTTTAAGCAAAGAATACTTCTCCAAAAGTGATGAGGGTTAGTGGAATGCAGGTGTGGGTGAATGCACGCATTTCATAAGACAGGCTTTAATGGAGATATGCTTACACTTCAGTAAAACAAATACTAACCTGGTCTGTGTTTGATATTTGTTTGAGTGCAATGTTTGTGTATTGTTCCTCTATGGCACTGACCTTCTTCCCCCTTACCAAGACTTTCAATGTCCCACCCCAAGGCCAAGGTCCAGAGTATGTGGAGGCTTCCTGGATGACACACTGCCCCATTCATTCCCTCTCTCTCTCTCTCTGTCTCTCTCATCTGTTTCAGTGAGCTCCATCATGGCCCCTTTTCTTCCTTGCTCCACAGACCAGGACAGAGTCGAGGACGGCGCCCTGCTTGGCACAACATCTCATATCTCAGGCTCACTGTCCAGCCACAGTATGTAAGTAAGAGCTTTGATGAATGTGGAATAATAATGTTTTATATTTCAGGAATGATTGATTTGAGGCCAGTCATGGGGTGGTCTCGGGGGTCACTCTTGATGGGTCCTGGTCCCAATCTTATTCTTATTATAGAGTTCTATTACTCGATTAGTGCGATATTGATCTATGGGCACAATTTCTCAGTCCTTTCCCCATGCATTAAGGGAGAACATATATATATATATATATATATATATATATATATATATATATATATATATATATATATATATATATTTATATTTATAAATATAGTTTTTATATATATATATATATATATATATATATATATATATATATATATATATATATATATATATATATATATATATATATATATATATACATATATATTTATGTATATGTATATGTATATATATATTCTGTTTTACAGATGATGTTAAAGGCATGAGCAACCTCAGCATTATTAAGTGTTTTCTTTGTCTTTTCTATTTGTGTAATTAAATGATTGTTATTAACAGTAAGAGCCCCGATGAACTCTCCAGTGGAGTTTGTAACAACGTTTCGTTCCTCTTCAGGGAACAGCTTCAGGCTGAATGTGCCAAGAGGTTTGGCTAGTGTGGCTTATTATATCCTGGGAGTGGATCAGGTTGGTACCTGATCCACTCACTGAAGAGGAATGAAACATTGCTACAAACTCCACTTTTTGCTTGAAACAATGCAATGTGTTAGTAATTCCTTATTGGCTGCGCTGGTAGCAAGACTCAGAACACGGCAGACACTTCCAGGGTTCAGACGTGTGGCCGCTCACAGTGGCTGCCTGATGGAGTTGGTGTTTACGTTGTGTGAAACAATGGTCAAAACTGCCTAGGGATGGATTTACATGGGATCCTGATTTGCTACTAAAGACTTTTGACAGTTTGATTCATGCTTTTGTCTTGGCAAAGGCTTCAAACATCAGGAATATTTTGCTTACCCAGAATGAGATTATTTTTAGAATTGGTGATCCACTTTAAACCTTTAATGTCAAACATCATTTGCAACAAATAAGTTTTAGTGGTCTTCCTTTGAATGTTAACCTTTGTATTGTTGATGCCTTAAGGACATATTTACAGTTGACAAAGAAGCTGAGAATAAGACCAGATCAAAATAAACTGTTGTTAACAACCAGGAAACCTTTTGGGCTAGCATCACAGGCCACAATTACTAGATGGGTCAAGAATGTAGTGAGAGAGTCTGGTATAAGTAAGGCTTGGTTTAATGCCTATTCAGTTGTGTCTGCATCCACCTCTACAGCATTTAGAACAGGAATGGTGTGGGTAAGGTTTAAACAAGCAGTTGGTTGGATATGTGAATCTACTTTTGTTAAACATTACAACAAGACCATATTAGCTGTGGGTTGCCTTGGACAGAACACTCTGAAATCATGGGCTGAGAGTATGTAGTGATCTATTTTTGATCTCTAGTTGTTTATTGTTTCTTGCATAGACATGTATGTATGTATGCACATTTGGTGTTTCAACCTTTTTGTTATGTTGGGGATGAGGCCACGAACAGTCATGCATGACGTCACACTGTTGGATAGCGCAGCCGATGAGGAATTATGAGATCATCATAACTTAGCGTGGTAAGTGTGCGATGATCGGGGTTCCTCTTAGGCTGTGCTGTCCAACTATGTGTGGTGATGCGTGCTGCCCATCCCATTTCACTTCATGTCCCTTTGTTTTTGGGGTTCTGTTTGTTATATAGCTCGTTAGTATATTGTCGTTTCACACATTTGTGTCTATGGTTTCGTTGTCATTTGTTCTTGTCATCTCTGTCTCAACCTAAATTTAGTGTTATGCTTTGTGAATGGATGTTTTTCTGGGAATGTGCTTCCACAAATCAGTTTGACATCCCCAACTCTGGATGAAATCTGAGCCTTGCTACCAGTGCACCGTAAGTCACGCATAGGTGGACAGCACAGCCTAAGAGGAACCCTGATCATTGCACACTTACTAGGGTAAGTTACAATGATTTCTTAATTCTCTTACAGGTCTGACTTGTGTGTGGAGGAATATGAAACCAGATGCAGCAAAAAGTTTGAGTTGGACAACACCATCTATGAGAAACTAATCTCTGTCTTACAAAGTGGAAATTTTGTCAACGGCGAGACAAAACCAGAGAGAAAATTCATCCGTAGAAAAGCATCAAACTTCCAGTGGGATGCATCACGTGAGTCTTGTACATTGTTCTCCTGTTTCATTTTTCGCGTGTAGGTCTCTCTGTTGCCTCACTTTGCAGCCACCTTGACTCTGACACCAGCCATATAGAACAAGGTTTTGTGGTCACGTGTTGTCAGAACTCTTAACAGCTTTTCACTCAACACCCATACAGTAAAACAGACCTTATGCAGGCCTCATACACCCTTGCTCTACTTTTCAGGGGAACAGACAGACTTGTCATTTTTTTCCTCTTTGGCCGCTCTTATCTTTGCTGCTGTTTCCTCTCCCACCTCCAGATAGCAGATTTGTTCCGCCTCTTCCAGTTCCCCGCCATCCACGGACAGATTTCCTTTTTTTTTTTTTCCTTGCTGTTGTTGTTCTTTACTTGTACAAGTTGAGCATGTAACGTTCTGTACTCCCCTCCAGTTCCCCAATCCTGAACATCTGTGATGACATCACTGACTATGTACCCTCTACACACTGTATAGAGTTCACACTAACTCCCATACCACAGCTACTCCATGACCGTCTCACATGCTCTGCCCTTCCATTGTTAAAAAGAACAATCAATCAAGACACCGTTAATCAAACGGTATCTGAAGAATATTTGAAATAAATGGAATCTGCCCCACCACACTGAAATCCCCTTCCCATAACTAAGTATACACAGACTCATTTACTGACATGATCCAATAGGCATTGATCAATATCTCTTCCTATTGTTTTATAAAATGGAGTGACAGATAGCCAGAGTCATTACCTGATTAAGCTCTGCTCCAACTCTGCTTATATTTTGTCATTTTTTGGTGTCTTTCTACTTGCAGGCAAGATTCTGTACTACATTGGATCGTCTGACGGCAAAAGGCGGCAAGTGGTAAGACAGAAATATGCACTCTTTTGTGGTCAGGACAATAAACTGCTTATGTAGTTGAGGAGATATGCATTTTTCCAATAGTGTGGAACAACCTCTTATCCATCATTGGCCCTTGGTCCACTCTGGCCTGGAGTTATAGTACTTGTAATGGCTCTTGCTGCCTTGTAGGAAATGGCTCTTTAGGCTAAGGCTATAAGGAACACTGACATATAAAACCACCTGCTGCTTTGGAACTTAACTCTATTCAGATAAAGGTTAGGAGAGGTGGTCCTGTGGTGCAGTGGTTAGCACGCTCATCTCACATCTGAGAGATCATGGGTTCGATCCCTGGTCGGGCCAGAAATTTCTTGAGCAATTCTACCTTAAACCCTGTGGCTCTGTCCATCCAACAGTGATCGGTACCAGGTTTAATTCCGGGATTTGTGACCCATTTCCTAGGTAGGTAAACTGTGGTAACCTGGATTCCAAAGTGGGCACTGCGTCCCAGAGTGGTGGACTCTATTCACCTCAGGCTCAAAGGCTGACATGTCAGGAGATGAGTGAGTGCAGCCAAGAACTGCATAGTGCATGCCCCAACTTCACTCTTACCTCTTAAGGTGCGTCCACACGATTGAACAATGTTTGACGGACAAAATTGTTACCAATTACCAGTGGAAAGCGGAAAGGCTCGCTGATGACGTCAGAAGCGAGCACCAAGTGGTGTACTGGACACTGTCCGTGTTCGCAGCATCGAAGCGTCAGACACTGTCTGGTGTGGAAATATACGATGCTGCCAGGCACACGACGAACAAAGTCACTTTTGGTTACAGGATTTTCAAAGTTTGTCAGTTCACTAGTTCTCAATTGTCCTGTTAACATGGTCAGCAGTACCTCAGTCAAGGAGAAAAGTTGGCACTGGGACAAAAAAGAGACTCTGCTACTAATAGAATTATACTGGCAAAATCCATGCTTATGGAATGTCAAGGCTGATGTGTACAATGATAGGAACAAACGTGTCGCGGCCATCAATGAAATAACGGCAGGACTTAATAGAATAGGATTATCTGTTACTACTTTTGAAGTGAAGAAAAAAATAGAATCCATCCGTAGTCAATATAGGAGAGAGCTACGAAAACTGGAGAAATCAAAGAAATCGGGGGCTGGTGCTTATGACATTTACATCTATTATGGTGTTTTGATGACCTCTGCTTCCTCAACGATGGCGACAGCATGAGAGAATCCGTTTCAAGTATGGATAGCCAAGTGTCTCATGTGCCTGAAGAAGTGTCTGATCATGAGGTGAGTACGTAATTGTCGTATATCTGTTTATTTACCTGTCTTTGAATGAGAAAACAAGAAAATGAAAACCCAAACCATGGCCATATATTCTTTATTGCCACAATCCACCTTTATAATACATTTGTCAACAAAGCAATGTAAAGTATGTTCAATATGCAACATTGGTGATTTCTATGATACATTACTATTATAATTTTACTTATAATATATATAATGTAACTTAGCCTCATGTATGTCTGTTTTGCCAGATCACAGAACCTTCCTCATTGAAATATTTCATATACAGATCGCGTACAATTGTGCCGTTGATGGTGGAGGTGTGTTCCTCATACTCGAGCGGTAGCATGCCAGGGATTTCTTCAGTGTTTTCTATATTTGCATCCGAACACAAATTTGGGGTGATAGGTGCTTTGCGAAGGTAATTATGTAGTGCAGTGCAAGCAAGAACTATTTTTTTAAAACTTTTTTTGGTTCAAGGTTAATGGCTTTATGAAACACTTCAAATCTTTTAGCAAGTATTCCGAATGCGTTTTCTACGGTGCGTCGAGCTCTTGACAGTCGGTAGGAAAACACGTTGCTCAAGGTTTTGATTTTGATGAGAGAAAGGTTTCATGATATGACGCTTCAGAGGAAATGCATCATCAGCAACGATCACATATGGTAATATTTTTAAGCTGTTAGGGAGTACCTCATCATCTGGCATACCCGCAGATCCTGCTTCAATATGCTGGTTGAGAGAACAGTTATCCCACACTCCACCATCCGACACTCTTCCATTAATGCCCACGTCAACATATATGAAGTTTGAGTCTGCATTGGAGACAGCCATATTAACCCATTCGCCCTGGAAGTTAGAAAACATGCACCACGCTCCATCTGGGCGGCCCGCGCGCGCCAAGATTTGAAGCTTTAGTATTGAATAATCAATGTTTTAGCCATAAACTCAATATATTCATCACATACTGTATATCAGGATGTGTAAAAATATTTGTATGTTACAATACACTTCCCATTGCTATGCTAAAAAGGAAAACAATACAAAATTTTACTTATATTTTATTGTTTTTTTTTTATTACAATTCGGGAGATTTCTCCCTGAATCTCTTGGGTGGTGGTGCTGTGATGGCGGAGGTGGAGGGCTGTGAGGGAAAGGCGGAGGTGGAGGGGTGCGGTGAAGCCGGAGGTGGAGGCTGTGAGGAAAGGCGGAGGTGGAGGGGAGTGCGGTGAAGCCGGAGGTGGAGGGCTGTGAGGGAAAGGCGGAGGTGGAGGGGAGTGCGGTGAAGCCGGAGGTGGAGGGCTGTGAGGGAAAGGCGGAGGTGGAGGGAGTGTGGTGAAGCCGGAGGTGGAGGGCTGTGAGGAAAGGCGGAGGTGGAGGGAGTGCAGTGAAGCCGGAGGTGGAGGGCTGTGAGGGCTGTGGGAAAGGCGGAGGTGGAGGGGAGTGCTGTGAAGTCGGAGGTGGAGGGCTGTGAGGGAAAGGCGGAGGTGGAGGGGAGTGCTGTGAAGTCGGAGGTGGAGGGCTGTGGCCTGGTAGCAATCATGAATTGCCATATTTCTGTCTGTACAGATAGCCTAAAGCGTCTTATATCAGAGTGAAGCATCTCATTTGCGGTAAACACTGTTATTTATTGTTGAAAAGAGTCCCCTTATATATACCTGTCATGCAAAATATACATTATTTCAAACGCGCGAAATGAGAGAGAAGAGAATTGAAATACGAATGGAGAGAGAGAGAGAGAGAGAGAGAGAGAGAGAGAGAGAGAGAGAGAGAGAGCTTCACATGTCACACACACACACACACACACACACACACACACACACACACACACACACGAAAACCTGCAAAAAACTACGAATGGAAACACTATGAGAGAGAGAGAGAGAGAGAGAGAGAGAGAGGATAGGATTAGAGAGAGACATGTGACACTGATAAGTGACTCTCTCTCTCTCTCTCTCTCTCTCTCTCTCTCTCTCTCTCTCTCTCTCTCTCGTCTGTGAGCTGGTGGCTGTGGTTGCTAAAGCTGACGAAACAGAATAAAATAAACCTTCATGCGAAAACTTATTCTTGTCTGCGATATAATAGTTACATATATTCATTTTCCTAGATAATATACATATCTAAGAGAACGAATGGCTGCTGGTTTTCTTGGGTACACTCATCTAAAACGCTTATGGCCTGCAAGACGTAATAAAATGTCCCCGGACTGGAGGTAAGGCTTCTGGACGTATATATACGTCACCGGACTGGCGCGCATAGCCACCATGACGTATATATACCTCCCCGGACTGAAGGGGTTAACACGATGCTGTGGCTTCCTTTGTAGTTGTAGTAGAAGGAACCACTATCAGGTGGTGGCCTTATCAGGATGTGCTTCCCGTCAACTGCTCCGATGCAATTAGGAAAGTTCCATTTTTTTGGAAAACCCCTCTGCTACACACTTCCACTCCTCCGCTGTTTGGGGTATCTGTTAATGAGAAAAATGTTATTAAAGTTTTTTAAGCATTCTCGATATATATAATATATTATCCTCTCTCTCTCTCTCTCTCTCTCTCTCTCTCTCTCTCTCTCTCTCGTGTGTGTGTGTGACAGGAAATTAAAACAATAATACATGTTGGCATACACTAATGGCATTTATCTATTTTCAGATATTCAATGATCCTATACTTCAACAAAATGAAGATGGTTCTGTAACCCATACAACACCAACGCCTGTCACACCTGTCCCAAGTACATCGCATGATAATGTACGACCTGCAACGCCTGAGTCTTCACGCATTCAGACTCAAACTACCGAAGGGAGAAAAAGGTCTTTACTCACTGACGAGAGGCATGAGGTGCTTCAAGAAGCGCTTCACCAACTGAAAGAACTATCTCGATCGGAGAAGGAGGATAGCAATGAAGAAAGTGCTTTTGGTGATGTTGTTACCAATGATTTGCGAAAGATGAATGAAGAAAATAGGATCCATGCACAGAAACTAATTTCTGAGGTACTTTATCTGGGAAAATTAGGGAAGCTCACCTTTTCATCCAAGGTTGTTGGCTAATTATGTACGACCATAATTTTGTCTGTATTGAAAGTGGCATCAATATGTTTACAATAAAGCTGTGAAAGTAACAGTCATAGTATGTCTTTGTCCCAGGTTTAGAAACAATATTCATGAACAACTTTACACATGTGTAAAGATGTAGTTTTACTCGATGGGTTGCGTCTCAAGGTGGGTAATGTACGAGTATCCAAACACCAAGCACTTAGGTCTTTTTACATACACCTAACAAGATGTATAATGTATGTAATTAATCTCGCGTCTATGCTCAACTGTAGGGATGTACTTCACATTATGCAAGTAATTTTCATTACCTTCATAAAAAAGCATTACTTACCTTTAAGTATGGATCCTTAAGCACATCATAGATGGTTTTGCACATATCAGGAATGATTGCAGACAGACTCTGTTTTTAAATTCTTGTACTGTATTGAAGGGAACTAGGAGCACCCGGTGGAAAGGTACATCAACGTTGCTTCCAGACGTGCTGCAGGTGAAATGCTCTCCCTCATACAGGTGTCCTGCTTGGTTATAAAAGGTTTAAACTTTTCCAGTAAATCGTAGAAGGTATTTGGGTCCATCCGCATATATTTCGTAAAGTCCGATTCATAGCCAGTTCTCAATTCTTGGAAAATGGTTGCATGGCTTCCTCTTTCATTTCATTTCTGCAACCAGTCCTTGCACCATTCCCTTCTTGTCATCTCCTCCTCCTCCTCACAGAGTACAGCAATGATCATGCTGCATAGTGCAATTTTTTGGCCTTGTTTTTTTTCTTGTGTACCATGGTAGTGATGTACTGCACCAGTCGTCCAAGGCCACACACTGACTTAAATGCCTGAGTTACCAACGGACATCACCTTCAAACATTGTCCACCGGTCTTTGCCCTGTGAGCAGAGTTGAAACGATGGTAAACAACCTCATCTGGTACCACTGCTTGTTGCCAGATCCACTTCCATCGTTTCACCGCTTATGACGTCATCCTGCTTCTCCTGTGATATGGTAACGATTTTTTGTCTGTGGACGCACCTTTAGGGGAAGGAACACTTTAATAAAACTGCCTGCTGTCTTGCAAGTTAATTCAAAGGTTAGAAGACTGAACATTAATAAAAAAGCACCTGATGTCTTGCAAGTTATATCTCTTAGACGTGGATTAACTCACCATCTCTAACAGTGGTTGTCATCAGCAAGTGTGTGTGGCCATGAAAAATAAACAAAAACAAAGACATCAACCCCAGATTGGATCTGGTCAGTTGAACAATGGCCTTGCCGTGTTGTGTTGTGTGTTTTTCTGGTCAATTTCCAATTTGTGTTGTTGCTTTTTTTTCTGAAGTAAGTTAGGTACTATTTCCAAGCTTGTTTTTCCAAAAGAAAATGTGGAATAGCCCCGCCAAGGCACCACCGAGGGTTTGTGAAGCTGATATATGTTGATATACGAGTATGTTGATAAATTCTCCTTTTCAATACCCTTCTAGTTTTTGTGAGTTACCCATTGACACTTCATCCAGTAGAAGAGATGAAAGCTATTTCATATAAAATTTGAAGAGTTGCACCATCATTTGGTGGTAATTTTGTTATGATCCGCCTCATAGTTCTGGAGATACAAACGTTTGTATGGCATTACAGTTACGGCAAAGTTAAACAACTTTTTCCATATGAAAACTTTGCTTCACTCATAATTAATTAACAAAGGCAACAATTTTATTAACCTCTTAATATTTGATAATTTTTTCTGTCATTAGTGTTAGTGATTCTTGTTAAGTAGTTATAAATCTTCAGGTTGAGAGCTGCAGTGAATGCCGGCATTTGAGTTCGGTAAAAACACAAGCCCCCACTCCCACCATGCAGCCCATAAAGGTGAACAAAGTCTCAGAGCCGGGAGAACCTGACATGATCGGTAAGAATGAGCTTTGTTCAACTTTTACTTATTTTTTGTTTGGTATTTAAACTGGCAGTCCTTAACTTGTATTTCCTGTAATTAAATTTAAAAAGATCAGTCAATCTTTTGAAGGTGTTTCAGTGAATTTGAGTTCCTGTTAATAGCCACAGACTTATAAAGACAAGGAGCCTTAATGTGCTAAGGTAGGGACTGCCTATACTGCTTGATGATTCAGTTTTACTTGATATGACCTTTGCATTGAGGTGCTTGAGAAAAAGTGTTTGTGTTATGGTGCTTGGGCAAATGTGTTTCCATATAATGACGATCAGGGAAGTGTGTTTGCATTGTGGTGCTTGAGCTAATGAGTCTGCATTGCGGTGCTTGGGAAAATGTGTTTGAAATTTTGTGCTTCGGGAAATGAGTTTGCATTGCATGATTACATTTGGTGTTTGACGTGAAGCTTGTACTCATTTGTTGATGAAAAACTTTTGAGTGATTTTTGTTTACATACCATACACAGTTGAAAGAGAGAGAGAGAGAGAGAGAGAGAGAGAGAGAGAGAGAGAGAGAGAGAGAGAACATCTTTCAAGGCAACATACCCAAACGCTCTGTGATGGTGAACTACTTCTTCCTTACTAAGACTTGAGGTGTCCCAGTTCAAGGCCAAGGTCTAGATATCTGGAGGCTTCCTGGATGACACACTGCTCCATTCTTTCTCTCTCTCTCTCTCTGTGTGTGTGTGTGTGTGTGTGTGTGTGTGTGTGTGTGTGTGTGTGCCACTCAGCTCTGTCATGGCTGCCTTTCCTCCCTACTTCACAGACCAGGCCAAAGTCCAGGACAGCGCCCTGCTTGGTACAACGTCTCCAACTGGCTTCCCTCAAGTTTCCTGCAGGACTGGCGGTGGCGTGTGCTGCCGGGAACAGTGCTGCAGTGGAGGGATGAGGACTAGTAGCAGCATGAGTGAGCAGCAGCAGCAGAAGCAGCAACAACCTGCCTCAGGTGCAGGGAGGGCCAGTCGTACTGGCAAGAATGACATGGAGGAAGGCAGCTCTGGCCGCAGAAGAGAGAGAAAGTTTTGGTGTCAGCTGTGCGATAAAACTTTTAAATCCAAACAAAGTCTTAGAGTACACACCCTGTGCCACAGTAGTGTTAGAAATTATGAGTGTCCAGAATATGGAAAGAAATTTTCCCAAAAGTGTCATCTTACCGCACACACTCTGACACACAGTGGTGTTAAAAATTATGAGTGTGAAGAGTGTGGTGAAAGATTTATTACAAGTTTTAACCTCAATAGACATGCCTTAAGTCACAGTGGCTTGAGGGAGTTCCAGGAGCAGTGTTGTGCTGGAGAGGTTAGGCCAGGCAGCAGCATGAGTGAACAGCAGCAGCAGCAGTCTACCACGAGTGTGGGGAAATCCAGTAGTGGCGAGACTGACTTGGAGGCAGGCAGCTCTAGCCACAGAAAAGAGAGAAAGTTTGAGTGTCAACAGTGTGATAAAACTTTTAGATCCAAACAAGGACTAAAACTACATACTCTGAGACGCAGTGGTGTTAGGAATTTTGAGTGTCCAAAATGTGGAAAGAAATTTTCCCAAAAGGGTCACCTCAATATACACATCCTGACACACAGTGATGTTAGAAATTATAAGTGTCTTGTATGTGGAAAGAAATTCACCACAAAGTCTGATCTCACTATGCACACCCTGACACACAGTGGTGTTAGAAATTATGAGTGTGAGAAATGTGGAAAAAAATTCACCAGAAAGTCTCACCTCATCAGACACACCCTGACTCACAGTGGTGTTAGAAATTATGAGTGTCTGGTATGTGGAAGGAAGTTTATCCAAAAGAGTAGCCTTACCACACACACCCTGACACACAGTGGTGTTAAAAATTATGAGTGTCTGGAATGGGGAAAGAAGTTTGCTGAAAAGAGAAGCCTCACCACACACTCTGACACACAGTGGTGTTAGAAATTATGAGTGTGAAGAGTGTGGTAAAAGATTTATTACTAGTTCTAACCGCAATAGACATGCCATCAGTCACACTGACTTGAGGAAGTTCAAGTGTGATATTTGTAGGAAGTGTTACAAGAGAAAGGATGACATTGCAAAGCACATGAAGATCCACTTTTGAGATGGTATGTTTTGTGGACTGTTCTCAAGAGTTGCCAATTTTGTATTTATATTTTGTATTTGCTATTTATGCATTACTATTTTGATTTTCTGTTGTTCTGTAGTGTGGAGCTTTGTACATCATCAGGTACCTTATTAGATCATCAATGGCGGGTTTTCAGAGAACTAACCCACCAGTTATCACCACTACTACATGTCCCCTATTGACAGAGTTAAAATGTTGTATTAAATTCAAGGTGCATACAAGAGATACGTAGAACATTGATGATTATGATACTGTTGATGTCTCGTACCTGTGGATATGTGATATGTTCTTTTCACTTGTATCTCCCAATTATTGTTCTGGCAATCCCCACAAGCTTCAGTCCAGCTGGAGTCTTTGAGGTAGGCATGCTGTTTTTTGCCAGTCCTCTGTTTCAATACAGTCAGCTACAGCCAGCCTGTGTTTCTTCAAGAACCTACAGTTTCGTGGGTGTCTTTTCCAGACAGCTACCTTACATTACAGTATCTACTTTTGAATATCCTTTATGGATGATTTTGGAAGAAGTTAGTCAAAACAGAAATATTTCTTGATTATCTTGTAATACTGCTATTAATATCTTAAATACAGCAGCATATTACATGTCTAAAATCTATTAATTTGGACAATGAAAAGGCAGAACGTTGACTGTATATAGTACGACTCAACATACTCAGTAACATCGTGATATATGGATATAGTTATTTATTTATTTATTTATTTTTTTTTTTCGTGGGGATTTCGGCATCTATTTCACAATGTGAGCCCAAGTCAAGATCAATATCAGAATGCAGCAAAATAATGAAGAACTATTACAAGATGTCACAGGACTACTGTAGAGTGAGGAGAGAGGAATATGTGAAGCTTTCCTCCTCCTCATGTGTGGTGGCACAGATATTACAACAGGAATTAATGGTTTGTCCAACAATGTGTTAAGTTAAACAGGTGGCCAACCTCGGTTCGGTTAGAGTGACCGTTAGACAGTAATACTCTTGCCAGGATACTCAAGTTATTTATACTTAATTTCCCATTACTAGTAAGTTGATCTGTGTGGTTTGGATATTTAAGTGACAGAGACATGTTGTCTTCATGTTTACCATTGACTGGGTCACAGATAACAGTAGAGCTGGATTTGACACGAAAATTGCTGCGCTGCAGTAACGTACCCAAAGTCGGAGAACGGACCTTAAATTTCAAACCTCGAAATCTCAGCTCCTAGCCAACATGAATCTATGAAAATCACTGTGAAGCAAGCTAACTGTGTTTAATTCAATGCCTGAAAGCGATATCTAAATTCATACAACCATTGTACCGCTCAGTTATACGAGTCAAACACGAGAATTTATATAGTACCAGGTGGATATTTAAATACAACTTTAAGCTTACAGCTGTATTTCAAACACAAAATGCAAATTTTGTATCACTTATAAATTACTTTACATGATTTTGGCTGTCCACTTCCTCATCTCTTCTTCACACCTGTGAGTTTATGCCTCTTGTCATCACTCTGTGACCGTGTGTTACCTCCTGTGGCGACACCAGGTTTGCGCTTGGCGTGGACATAACTTTTGGTGTCTTACTATCCCACCCTTTATATATGCCACAGATGTTGCACTAGCGTACTCTCTATAATTTCATTAACAAAAATGCAACTTTTTTTTTTTTTTTTAGGAAGACTACCTATTTACAAAGCACGTAGGCAGGCTATATATTTTTTATATCATTAACGCGAAGAAATATATCGCAGTAGTCACTATCAGTCACTGCCTAGGCATTGTTTCCTACCATTCTAGTCACTATTAATCATTCATCGGTTTGTTGCAGTCACGTTAGTAATCAGGTGAGTTTAACACTTAACAGCACTCCACAGTACACTTCCACGTCACAGTGATGTCAATAACATGTCACTGTTCTTCACCAGTGTCACTATCTTTTTCCAAATTGAAACTGACTATCTATATGGCACCAGATGTCATAACTGCAGTCATTTGCCACCAGTTGCACGCGTCTCGGATTACGTCCCAGTTACAGCCTCTCACTCTGCCATTTTGTGTGACCTCTCATTATATTTCACTGTAGTGTTTCACATTGTACGCCTCAAGTCACCACTAGCAGTTCTTCTCCACTGTACCACTGACTTAACTCCGCATACAACACTCAGCGTCACCCTACACACGTCACGGTTGGATACACCACTCACAATGTTAAATCTGTGTGCATTACACCACTCACAATGTTCACTCCTTATTCACCTCACTGTACTTCATTACTCACTGCACAGTGACATCACTAGCGACTGCATCACACACGCGCATAATAACATTTTCATGTGAGCCTCGACACAAGCTCTTCACACTTTCACTGTAAATCCATTGTTGGACAAAACTCTTTCAACAGCATTCACATTTCACTGTTTCATTGTCTCCACAGATATGTCAAAATGCCTGAACATGCACGTAACAATTATAACCCCTCACTCTTGGCTGCAGCGGTATCCCTAGCACAACTGATTTGAACCGAGTGAATTGAGTGACTGTCCGTTGGCTAAACCGATGGCCGTCTCGCTGCTCGCATGAGATTTTAAAATGACTCATTCGCAGTAGACATGGGTGTATACAACTTGCCACAAATATGTACATAATAATAATAATAATAATAATAATAGTAATGTTTAATCCAGGTAGAGGTCAGCCGAGCCCTTAATCTGGTGCACCTCACAGCCTCTACAAATGCACATGCCTTCTCACTGCTGTGGTATTTAGTAATGATTAGTCTTATGTTCACTGGTTAAACGGGTAAGATTGGCATCGGGGAGCCGGTGAACAATAACAATAAAAAAAAAAAAACACTGCAGGTTCAACTGGTGAGGAAATGCAAAGGGGGCACTTTAAAAAGCTATTTTAATAACCCCATAATGAAACTGACATACACATAGATATAACATGAAACATGAAACTGACATACACATAGATATAACATGAAACATATGAAACTGACATACACATATACATATAACACAGAAATAAATACAACAATAAAGAACCCAACTTAATACCTAACAATAATACTAATCCTATATGGAGGCAATGTGGAAAAAACGGACGAAAGGAAGTGATACTTATGAGGTGTCGCAGTGGTGAAGTGCTGGGTGATGGTTGATCCCACAGTAGTCCAAGAGGCGTTGTGTTCACTGGTTGAAGCCTGGACCTCCACTGACTTTCCAGAAAGCCGAGCTTGCTTTAACACTTCCGCTGGAGTCGAATGGGGCCGTGTGAATCCAACTTCGGGACAGTAGCGGGGCTTCATGAGACGGTGACGTGGAGGGTTCATGAGACGGCGGCGTGGAAGGTTCATGAGACGGTGGCGTGGAAGGTGAGGTGGAGAGGTGGCGAACGAGGTAGCAAGCGGAGGAGGTGATGGTAGTGGAGTATGTTACGGGCGGGCCGTAACATTAGTATTTCCTTAAAAAATGCACCTTATTCTGTATAAAACTTTACAAAATCATAACTTTAACAGTCAGCTGTCAAGTACTACCAGTCGACCGCTTTGGGTACGTTACTGCAGTGGCGGCGCGGCTCCGCAGTCCTGTGTCAAATCCAGATATACTGTTATCTGTGACTGAGTTAATACACTTACGATCAAGGGTGTAATCTTTTGGAAATATGGAAATAACCAAATAAATTTCAATGCCAATTCATTACGAAATCAACTTATATGGATTTGTTCATGAATAGGACTTGATTTTGGTTGTGTTCTTATTTGGAAGAAATTATGTAGAAAAATATAATATATCGACTTATTGTATGTATCTCTGTGTTTATAGAATGACACTAGGTATATTCTGTTGTTAAGGAAGGGATGTTTTAGTTATCCCCTCCTCTCCACTGATAGTGTAATGTGGGGAGGAAGAAGAATAAGTGTGTGTGAAAACAACTACTAATGATGAAAAAAGGAAGATTATGAAAATTATTTAACTTTTTTTGACAATGGTAGCGGCTGCTGAATTAAAGGGTACTGGTTATAATTTTGAAATGTTATTACATTCCCTACTTCACTCAACATTGGCACTATTTTTACTGGCACGGTTCTTGCGCCGACATGCGCCACTCGCATTTATTTTCTCACGAACATTTACTAACTATCTGTGGGACTAAACACCCAGTTTGTTATGGAGGGGTGTACCAAGTAGTGCCACTTTCCCCTTTCCTGTTCACTTTCAACACCACCGCCAACACAAAACCATTTAACTTTTCTCCTATTTTCACCAAATATTAGCCTGACAAAACCACACACATGGATCACACACAGAGAGGGTAGCTGTCTCTATCTGCGGGGCAGAGAGTGGAACAATTTAGTAATATGTATATGTATAAGCACATGTTTTATAGAAAAATTACGTTGAAATTTCAGGAGCTAGTATATGACTAACCTGTTCGGGAGAAGAGTGGAACCGGACTGCATGGGAAATAGACTTCCATGTCTTTCACATGGTCAACTCCCTGGCTGGCCCTGTATCCTTCCTCTCCCAAGATTAATGGCAGTCATAACAATAGGACTGGTGTGGAGTAATCAAAAGTGATTTTATTGGCATTACTACTGATGTTACATTAATAAGAGTCATTTTCCCGAACAGCTCAGTTCTCCCTCTACCAATTGAAGTGAAAAATTTGTGTTAAAAACTTCTGATTACATAGCGACTGAATTTAATGTTTTGTAATTCATGGTGGCTACCGTCTCTCCTTCTCTCAGACCATCTGTATGTACATCTGTATATCTGTATGTCTACGTCTGTGATATGCCCTCGTGTGCGTCGCAGTTATATTTATGACATTAACAATTTAAAACTTAATATTATTGTTCCCGCCACTACAATAGAACCTGTAAGTAAGAGAATGGGAGTGTGGATGGGGACATTTCTTTCCTTTCCTTATTTATTTATTTTTATGCCAGTTTCCTTGACTCTTTGTGTTGTGTAAATGTATTATACTAATAAACAAATTTCTGGCTAGGTGCTGTAGGTATAATTTGTAGTGCCAGGGACATTAGTATTAAGATTACTAAGATTATTAATGTAACTATGCACACGTGGGCATCACAGACTTACGTACAGATGGACAAGCAGAGATGGGAGCTTGACCGTCTGGTCTGAGAGTGAGAAGGTAATCACTAACATCCATTGCTACGTAATCAGAAATTTAGCACGAAGTTTTCACTCCAGTCAGCAAAGGGAGAACTGAACTGTTCGGAAAAATGTCATTCATTAACGTAACACCAGTAGTAATGTCAATCAAATAATTTCTAATCACGTCCACGTCAGTCCTATTGTGACGACGTCCAATAATTTTGGGAGGGGAAGGAGGCAAGGGCAAGGGCAAAGGCGTATACATATATATTATAAAATTGCCTACCGAGTCTAGCTTTGTCCTTCATTCCTAACAGATACCAATGATGGCTCTCTCCCTGTGCTCGTGAAATCCACGTGTGTATTTACCTAGTTGTATTTACCTACTAACGTTTTCAGAGGCTCTGTCACGCTGTTTTTTTTTTTTTTTTTTTACAAATAACTCGATAACGATGCATTGTACGTGTATAATGTCTTGGAAACGGGCTATTCACCCCTTGTGTTAATTTTCTACATGAAGCTGATTCATCTAAAGTTAATACTTAAGGTACTTTACTTAGAACATCATGACCATATCCAGCTCGTGGAAGCTGTGGCCGGACTTAGCTGGCAACCATCGAAACAACGTTCTGTATAAGCCCCGCCTTCCTGCCCCCCTTTCCTCCTTCCTCCATATTATACTCCATTCATGTTGTATGGGAATGTATTTCCCCCATTTCTGTCAAATTGTCTTTTTTCAATACTGACGATGTATATGTACTGAATGAGCACTAAGAGGGTAATATGAAAAAGTAAATGAAAACATGTAACTTCCCAACTCAGGTAACACCCTGCAGTATGTCCCCAACCTATCACCCCACCATTCCTCTCTCCCCATCCCCCTCTCTCAGCAATTATCACTGTCCCCCTCTTCCCTCCTTCCTCTCTCTCACCTTTCCCCCTTCTTCCTCCCTCCCCCTATTACACCCACTATCACTGTCCCCCTCTTCCTTTCTCTCCCTCTCTCACCTTTCCCCCCACCCTCTTACTCCCTCACTCTATCTTACCCACTATCACCGTCCCCCTCATCCCTCCTCTCCTCTCACATTTTCCCCCCTCTTCCTTCCTCCCCCTCTCTCACCTCACTATCACTGTCTCCCTTTCTCCTCCTCCTCCTCCTCCTTTATCCCGTTTCTTGTTTCCCTCACCTTTTCTTCCTCCTCCCTGTCGGTTTGTGGTCAAGAATCGAGAGGGTCCATCATGTCAAGAATGTTAAGCTGTAGGCGTGGCTGTCGGAATGCATATATTATGAGGATGTATTCTATATACAGCAAAGAGAAAGGTGACAATCGACTGCAAATAAGTTTGAAAAGGTAAGTACTGTAACTTTCTACATCTCCCAATTATAAATTACATAGGATAATATTTGCACCCTATTCATAGATAATATAATTAGGTGGTGAGGTGATGAGATTGTGGAATCAAGTAAAGGGGAAAAGTGTCATGGATTATGCATTTAAGGTCAACATAATATAATGGGAATATATTACCATTTCAGTAATATTACATTAAATACAGATTGTAAATACTACCATAAATAATTAAAGTGAAATAATTTTTGATATAAATATGAATCTTTAAATCACATTTCAGTGAAGATTACTCATTATTGACTGTCGTGGTGAGCGGACGTCCATACCTGAGCTGCGCGCTACCACACTGCCTACACCACCTGATCGCTTTGTTTACGTATTTCGCCAGCCAGTCCCTTGTACTGGCTGCTCCAGGTATGCTTATACCCTAACATGTCTTCAACGGCAATATAATACTCATGACATGGGAGTAAATATATACGAAATACGTAGCTTGTAACATTTGGATCCGCTCCCCATTACTGTGACGTCATCAACAACAGTGAACGACCCTCACTATTTCAACCTGTGGTTTAGGATTACTTGCGACAATATTCTGTGTTAGTGATATTCCAACAGCAACAAGATGACAAAGACAAGAGGACAACATAACCAGGCGGCCGGTCAGACAGCCCAGCAGGGTACGTCTACTGGGCCAGCAGCTTCGTCAGTTCCTCCAGTGGTTTCCTCACCTACCCCTTCTGCGCCATCAGTGCTGACCACCACCAACGTGACTAACCCTGTGTGTACCTCACCCGCCGACCTTCTGAGTCTCGTTACCGCTGACACTGCCACCATATCAGAGGAAGGTAAAACTATTGTTAACACCATTGTGAAAGCTGTGCAGATCCTAATTAATCAGAAAGACCAGACAATAGAAAAGATGCAAAATCACATTGTTCAACTTGAAAACAAAATTGCAGAATTAGAAAATGAAATTGAAGAAGTGAATCTGTATGAAAGACGGGATACTCTCATTATTAGTGGGCCAAACTTGCCAGTGGAGGAGCAAAATGAAAACACCACAGAAAAAAACAATAAGAACAATTAAAGATAACCTCCACATAAATATTGAAAATAAAGACATAAATGTAGCACATAGGCTTGGCTCAAGGAATACCCAAAACTCCATAAGACCAATCATTGTTAAACTGCACAGTAGACAACAGAAATATGACATAATGAGTGCATGTGTAACAGTTAAGCCAAACTTATATATCAATGAAAGCTTGACACCCAAACGCCGGTTACTATTTAAAAAAAGTATGGGATATAAGAAAACAACATAGGCAAATCTTTCAACAGTGCTATACACAGGATGGTAGGATTTATGTGAAGCTTCGAATTTCTAACCAAAAACATGTCATCACTACTGAAGCAGCACTTACAGAGTTTCTAGATAAGTACCCAGCACTGAAAGGAGTAACAACCACTTAGATGTGAAAGTAAATTAATATAACTGCTTGTTTATGTTGAATGGTTTCTCCTACTTTTACTACTAAAATTACTACTGCTACTATTAATAACATCAATAATACTATTGCTGCTGCAACTACTACTACTACTACTACTACTACTACTACTACTACTACTACTACTACTACTACTATCACTAATACTACTACCACCATTGCTATTAATACCACCACTACTACTACTGCTGCTGCTACTACCGCTACCGTTATTATTACTACATTATACTGTTAACACCACTACTACCGCTATTACTGCTGCTACTACAACTACTACTATAATTACTATAGCTAATATTGTTAATACATTAACTTGCACGACTACTACTACTGTTCCTTACACTACTAATCCTCTTACTACTACTACTACTGTTCCTTATACTACTAATCCTCTTACTACTACTACTACTACTACTACTACTACTACTACTACTACTACTACTACTACTACTACTACTACTATAACTACTGCCACCACTATCACTACTACTATTTATAACTGTTGATATTGATTATGTCCCTAATACTACAATGATCACATCATTTGATTTGCCTCTTAAGATGACAATTATTCCATCTGATTCATGAGCCCATCTACTTATTTTCTTTGGCATACCTTAGGAGCCATATATGCTTTGTTGTTCTATCTTTTTTCTATTATTTGCTTGTTTGTTTGTTTGTTCTTTAGTATTACTTTATGGAAAATTTATATAAGTCATTATATGATGATAATCTCATTAATAACACAACTAACACTTTCAATCTAGAATTAAGTCAAATTAAAAAAATTGCAGGACATCAAGACATCAACTGTTTATCTAAGTATTACAACTTTGAAGAATACACTTCAGCTTTAAACCCATTAGCTAACAACTACATCAGTGTTATACATATTAACATTAGATCTTTACAGAAAAACTTTGATATACTAAAGTCTTTTCTAAATTGTTTACCTAAACCACCTGAAGTCATTGCAGTTACAGAAACATGGCTACAGCAAAACACTAAACACCTTTATTGTTTGGAGGGTTATGAGTCATTCCACTTAACGAGGACTGTCAGAGAACACGGAGGGATCACTGTTTTTACTAAAAATCATATGAAAGCAGAACCACTAATGCAATATTCTTTCATTAATGAAAACATTGAAATCTGCACTTCTAAGCTAGAATTAGGGAACACTAAATATATCATTTCAGTAATTTACAGGCCCAACAGCAAACACATAGCTGTCAATGAATTTACTAACATCATGAATGAGTTATTAAATAACGACATATTCAGACATAATAAATCAATCATTATAGGTGACTTCAACATTAACTTACTAGAACACTCATCTCACCTCCCTACCAATTTGTTTCTGAATTCCTTACAATCACTTAATTTTTCCCTCATATATCCAGACCTACAAGATTTCCTGATAGTCCTGCCCTTGGCCAACCTTCACTGTTAGATCACATCTGGACTAATTTCCTACCTCGCTCTCTATCAGGTATCATTCACTTTTCAATATCAGATCACCTTCCTATATTCATAAATATCAACATTGAACCCTTTCCAAATACTAAACATAAAATAACATACAGAGTTATCAATGCCAATAATAATAACAAATTTACAAGTGAATTAGAAGGCATAAACTGGGAAGAACTACTTGTCCTGCCAAATACAAATGAAAATTTTAACCTTTTCCACAATATAGTTAATGAATGTTACAATAAATGCTTTCCTATCAAAACCAAATTTATAACAGCTAAAAGACTTCATAATGCATGGTTATCTAGTGGAATACTTAACTCAATCAAACATAAATGTAAATTATTTAAAATGTATAAATTAGGAATAGTTTCACATCATATTTTTAAACAGTACAGAAATCAGCTCACTCAAGTTGTTCGATCTGCCAAAACTAACTATTATCGCCAAATCTTCATAAACTTTAAAAATAATACGAAGAAAATTTGGCAAGCAATAAATGAACTAAAGGTAACTTTCAAAATAAAGACACAATTAAGACATTGCAATATGATAATAAAGTACTAAGTGATCCTTTAGACATCTCACATGCCTTCAGTAATTATTTTTCTAAAATTGCACCTGATCTGGAGAGCAAACTTCCTCACTCAAATAAAAATCCATTAGATTACCTCAAAGAAAATTATCCAAATTCCATGGTAGTTCCCATTATCACTACATATGAAATGAATTCAGTAATTAAGTCTCTTAAAAACAAAACCTCTGATATAAATGATATATCGGCTACCATCATCAAAAGTAACTCTAGTCTTTTATCAATCCCTTTAACAATACTTTTTAATCAGTCTGTAACAAATGGAATTTTCCCTGACAAGTTGAAAACCGCAAAATTACTCCCATTTATAAATCTGGCCCTCATGATGACCCCAAAAATTATAGACCAATTTCTCAACTTACAATATTTTCCAAAATATTTGAGACATTAATGAAAAACATTTAATTAATTACTTAGAACACAAAAATATTCTTAATCCTTCGCAGTATGGTTTTAGACAAAATTGTAGCACTTTTAAAGCATTGAATAAATTTTCTAATGACATATTTACAGCTATTGACAAGAAGTTTTCTGTTTTATCAGTATTCATTGATTTTGCTAAGGCATTTGACACAATAAACCATAAAATTCTCCTTAATAAAATGCACCACTATGGAATTCGCGGCCCTATTTTTCATGGTTTACAGATTACTTAACAAACAGACGTCAATACACTTCCTTTAGTTATGCAAAATCATCTTCAACCTTAATTACTCTCGGTGTACCACAAGGTAGTGTGCTTGGACCTCTATTATTTCTCCTCTACATCAATGATATTTCTGATATTTTTTCTGACTCTAAAAGCATCTTATTTGCCGATGATATGACAGTTTATCTAATAGGAACAGATCCGAATCAACTTGTTTTTAGTGCTAACAATGAACTTAAAAAATTATATCAATGGTGCCTTTGCAATAGGCTCACAATAAACACTGACAAAACTTACTTTATGCTATTCACTGGTAAAACTATGCTGGATTTACCTAATGTACAAATAAATAACAGAATAATTACTAAAATCGATAAATTCAAGTTCCTTGGTGTTACTTATGATAGCTCTTTAAATTTTAAGTACCATATAGATAATATTACACTAAAAATATCGAGACATATTGCATTACTTTATCAAATCAGAGATTTTATGCCACCGTATGTCCTAAAATCCATCTACTTTGCTCACATTCACACATTGCTAACATACTGTAACCCTATTTGGTCCACTACTTACCCTACATTCCTAACTCCTTTAAAATTACAGCTCAAGAAAGTTGTCAGAATTATAACTAACAGCACCTACCTTGAACACACTGACCCTCTTTTCAAACAGACCAAACTTTTAAAACTTAATGATATAACAAAGCTTGCTATAGCCACACACATGTATAACAATAAACATTATATTCATAGCATTCTTCCATCACATGATTATAGTACGCGCCACCGTGATCATCTTACTTTACCAATACACCGCCTTTCTAAGTTTCAGCATTCAACTAATTATCTAGGACCTGTTATATGGAATACTATTCCTCGCAAAATTCAAGAAGCATCATCTCTCAATGCATTTAAAACAATGCTAAAAAAACATATCTTGTCTAGCTACTAATTTATGTTCTGCTAAATCATATGTACCAAGTGTTGTTCTAATTTTACTATTGATGATTTGTAAAATATACATTGTGTCAGTTAGTTGTGATTGTCATTATTATTATTATTATTATTATTATTATTATTATTATTATTATTATTATTACTATTATTATTATTATCATTATCATTTTTATTGTTATTATTGATTATATTAGTTATTATTTGTTGTTATGAACATTATTATTATCTATACTATTGCTATTATTATCAATAATATTAATATTATTATTATTATTATTATTATTATTATTATTATTATTATTATTATTATTATTATTATTATCACTATTATTATTACTATTATTATTATTGTTATCATTTTATTTTCATTATGATTATTATTACCATTAATATTATTAGTATTACTATTATTATTATTATTATTATTATTATTATTATTATTTTAATTATTACTATTATTATTATTATTTAAATTCACTTCGGAAAAAACATTTCGTTCGTTGTAGCTAACGTTTTAGTTACTATTATTATAAAAATAGTTCTTATTCCACCAGTCAGTATAATCTATTTATACTCTGATAAGTACTTGCCTGAAAAGTTCTACTTTATATAGGCTAGCTTGGTTTAACTGTAAAGATTTGATATACTCATATATACCAGTATGTAAAATGACTTGGCTGTAAATAAATGTTTCAAATGTTTCAAATGTTCTCTAAAGTTTTGAAATCTGTGGCATCAAAGGACGATCACTGATATGTGAGTGTGCTCTGAAAGCAGTAAAGAGGAATTAACTAATTGTCTATTACTTCTAACGGAAAAACCTTTGTGCTCCGCTATCCTGTGTGTAAGGTTTCTGTGAGTCTCGCCAATGTATCGTCCTTTACAGTAACAACAATTGCACTCATAAGCGACATTAGAGGCGAGATTTGCAGGAACACTATCTTTGAATTTGAAAAAAGACCCAATGGTATAAGAATCGTGAAAGTAAAAAAGTAGTAATAAAAAAAATAGCGTCAGGATAATATATCTTTAAAGAATTACTGAGAGTTTTCCTGACGGAGTAACTCAAGTGACCATAAAAGCGTAGCGAAATGTATTTTTTGTTTTCACCGGAATCTGAGAAGGGAGGGAGGCACTGGTAAATTTGTTTTCAAGAAATTTTGAGACAGTTGTGTTAATAATATTACGAGAAAACCATTAAGAAAAAAAAAACCTCGATAACTCCGATCCCGTTAACTTGGATTTTGCGATAACTCGGACCCTGACCGTGGCAGGGACTGAGGTCCGAGCTGATCTGCCCACCCGTTTTTATTTATTTTTTATTTTAACTTCTTTCGTTTTATAATGACATTATCAAACATCTAATACCAACAAAAACAACTTTTTTGTTATAGTTTGAAATAAATCCAAACAAAAGACGATCAGAGGTTAAACCGATTCTGTGAAAAATTTTTGAAGTGTCAAACAAACACCGAGATATTCGCCCCTAAAGATTTTCCATAATTTCATTCCTGTTTTGCTATTTGTATTCATCTGATTGACATGAAATTTTCACACAAGATTGTTTATTCAGTGGTGACTTCCAGGAGCATGATAGGATGATAATGCATCAGATCTCTGCTTCTCTAGAAAATATCACTCACTCGTGCATCGCAAAAAAGTTTAGGGTAATAATTTCTCTAAATAGGCTGCAGAACACATTCATTGGTCACTTCCGCAGCTGGGTTTGTGGTTGAGTAGGGGCTGTGAACCCCCACCGTGAAGGGAAGGGACTCAAGGGAGGAGGAAAGTGAAGGAGGGCCTATAGTCCTCCAAATCTAAACTTGGCTTTCTGGCTGGACTCCTTAGGGAATAGCAGGCCTTCCAGCTCTGCCAAGTCTACATGAACTGGCAAATTAGGAAGACTCCATATACATAAGTAAGAGGCATATAATATGCTTTAACGGAAATCCAGTGTAATCAAATGTTAAAAGAAATTGATTAAAAGAAAAACAAACATTCCACGCTTACAATATGCACGTCACAATAACAAATACCGCACCCTGTGTAACAGTGTTGCTGTGAAAACGTTATAATCTTTTTTGAACGTTCACCATAGTCCTTAGTAAGACAAATGGTGCAACAACTGTGTTCCAAATTCAATACGAATGAACATCTAAAGAATTAGGTTATTCATATGTAAGATAAAATATTTCTGACTCCATTCACGCGGCAACACTCATTACTGACAAGGTCACGTGTCACGGTGGTAGGTACCCATCCACACACACACACACACACACACACACACACACACACACACACAGTGCGAATTTAAGGATGGAAATAGAAAATAGGCATAAGGAAGGATTGTCACGGAGAGAGAGAGAGAGAGAGAGAGAGAGAGAGAGAGAGAGAGAGAGAGAGAGAGAGAGAGAGCGGAGCTGAGGAAGGAAGGGAGAGAGCGATACACGAGATGTAGGTCAGGTCACACACTTGGCCATTCATATTCTGGGTGAAAAGTGGCAGAATTGGAAGGCCTGCTATTCCCTAAGGTGACCCGTTTAGATTTGGAAGACTATAGCACCAGCCTGGAGCTGCTTCTCTCTCTCTCTCATTATTATTATTATTATTATTATTATAATCATATTATTATTATTATTTTTGTTATTATTATCATTATTATTATTATTATTATTATTATTATTACCATCATAATTATTATCAGCGTGCGCATGCGCAGACAGACACACACACACACACACACACACACGCACACACACACATGCAGTGAAGTGCAGAGTGAGGCGAGGGTCTCTCTCGGATGGGAAAACAACACGCGTGACGGAGGGGAGGTGAGGGTTCAAGGTCAAGCCGTCAGCCACAGCTGTCTGCAATTAAACGTTTGTTTCTAGTTGACTTCTTTTCTTGAAGTATCTGATTTTAATGTCCATCAAATTTATGCCTGTAAGGACGTAACTATTTCTGAAAAAAAAAATTGAGAGCTATATGACGCACGACTCCTATTGACGCCTGCCAGTTACTGAGTCACTGAGTGGGAGAGAGACACACCAAAGGTTAAAATTTATCGAGAAAAATATTCTTCTTTTTTTGTGCTTAGATACAAGCATTAAGTGATACATAATTTTTTAGGGCGTGAGTCATGCTATGATGTAACCGCACAAGACATTTAAAAATGGCATCCTGATAAGAAGGGTATTTAATTATCTGAAAATAAACTACACCATCTGGTAATTTAGGGTTTGAAAGGTTCGGAGAGACAGTAATCCCAAAATAAATCTTGTATCCCTCCAGTTGAACTGCCCGCCCTTTTTTTTTTTTTTTTTTGAGGGAGGGCGGAGGAAGAGGTGAAATTCGTTTAAGTCGGACATTCCCGTTTGTTGGACCAGCCTTTTCCCTTTTTAGTCCGACTTGAAAAAAAAAATTTATCTCTGTCAAATAGATCCCAAGAGAAAGTTATGCTGTAACATCTATATAAGAATATCTTTATTGCATTAACTTTGAAGAGCTGTGACACAAAAGAAAGGAAATTTATTCCTCATCCAGTGAAAGTTGGTTTACAGTAGACAATGGTGTGAAGCTTATTATCGACACAAGATAAGAGTACATCCAGAAAAGATAGAGTACCATTATTCTTTATTTCACAAGTAAATTCTATATTCAGGTGCCTAGAATTAATGCAATCCAAAAACAAAGGAATTTGCGTGGAGTCTCTGAAAAGCACAAAGCAATCATCAACATATCTACACAAGTAAACAGGTTCAAATGAGGAGGGACAATCCCCTAACCAATTAGTTTTATTTAAACACAAAAAAGTATTAGCTAATGTAGGACCCAAACAAGAACCCATGGCTACTGCATCAGTCTGAATATACAACTTCTTATTGAACAAAAAAGGCGATCGAGTCTTTCTCAGCAAGAGATGAATGAAATATTGTTGAATTGTTTTCGAAAAGTTGCCAAAGGTCATGTTGTCCTTAAACAAGTCATCACAAAACAAACGTATATCCTTTTTTCAAGAGAGATATTAGTGAACAGTGATTTTATACCAAAACTGATAATGACCATGTTGCCAACATCTAAATTACGTATTTCATTAATGAACTGATATAGATTTTTAAGAGTAAAGTAAGAGGTTCAAGGATGAGAACTAGATACTTAGCCAAGTTAAACGTGTCAATAGTGCTGAGAATAGATTCGAGGGTTTATGTGTTATCGGAAGACCATACAAGATACCTGGGAACGAACCACTAGTGAAAAAGAAATTATATGTATCTTTAGAAGTCACATTAAGTTTAAAGAGCCGTCTGAGAAGTCTGACTAGTTAATCTCTGATTTAGTAATATACTCAAGGCATTGGACTTGATACGTTTAAACTTAGAGGAATCACTAAGAATTGCTTCTTAGAGATATAATCAACTTTATCCATTATTACCGTGCCTCGTCCCTTCTCAGGTTTAGTAATAACAACAGATGAATCAGATTTATTAAATGAAATGAGAAAGTTGTACAAAACATTGGGTAATTTGAAAAAAGAACGTTGGGCTAACGGTAACTCACGAAAGCTAGAATGGACCAACTTTGAAACCTGCTCGACTATATTTTCCCACAGAGAGGGCATAAGATAAATTCTTGAAACTGTTATTTCTTCAAACGAATAAAAATGGTTAACAAAATCCACATTAATTTAGGAAGGCCAAATGAAAGTTCAAGGGACAAAACTTCAAGTTCAGAGCCAATCAGCACTCTGCTAGAAAGATTAATGATAACTTTATCCTTGGCAACAGAATGATTAACAGGAAAGCCTAGATTATCAAGGTTTTTGTAGTGTATAGTCCCAGTGGTATTCAATTTTCTGTCATTATATACTTTGAGACGAGCAAACAAGCAACTGAAGTCGAGAAAAGAAAGGTTATCTTTAAGTTTGTTATATGCAATTTCAAAGCCAGACAATTGCCGTTTGAGGAAGGTATTCTTGTTGCTGATTTAAGTAATTTGAAGTGGAAAGACAAACAGGTTTTTTTATTTCTAATTTGCACATTATGTAGCTTATAATTAAGAAAATTAGGAATTACGGTGAACAATTTACACTTAGTTAACAAGTTGATATCTAATTTGGTTTTGTTAAGTCTGAAGTATAACCTGTCAACTTTTCTATAAAAAAACGAATAGGTACATTGGGATTATACCTTTCACAACAACACTCGTATGAAAACAACCTCTAGGAAACCTTAACCTCAATAAAAAAGAAAAACATATGAGTTCACTATAAGCCACTGCATGGCAACTTGGTGAGTCCTTCAAAACCATAAGCACTAGTGTTCACTATTTCTTATGGGAGGAGGTTGAAAAATCCTCCAAAGCGTGTAGGTGCTCCCTGCTGGGTCAGGTAGATGTAGATGTTGATAGTTGGAATTAAAGATACGAAACAACAGGGATACCAGCGGACACCTTCACATTTCTCTTGCTCTTTTATACACGTTTCGTCTTCAGGATCTGCAAAAAATATTGAAGAACTAAAAACACAAATAACAGTAAGTCTTACACAGACATTATAAAAAGTTAAAAGGATTAAATAAAAATATAAAGAAATTCTAGAAAAGAAATACCAATAATGCAAAGGCGATGCGAAAAATGCAGATTACAATAACATTATATATATATATATATATATATATATATATATATATATATATATATATATATATATATATATATATATATATATATATATATACTGTTGACCCTTATAAAAAAGTTAAAAGAATGAAGTATAAAAATTAATTAAAAGTTAAAATGAATTCTAAAAAAAAGAAATACACAACCAATAATGCACAGGCGATGCAAAAAAATACAGATTACAATAACAACAGACACACACACACACACACAAAGGTATAAAGCTGGACAACACAGTAATAATTACTTCACAGTATCCTTATTTCACTTCAACACACTAATGACGATTCAGAGAGTGTCCAGTTCAGTCACAAAACGGCAGATTACCGTGACGCTGCTAATGGCTCCTTCCAAACCCGCACTAAGAGTGAGTAATACTTTCTAGAGAAACGGGGTTCTGATGCATTAGCTATCATCCTATCAAGCTCCAGGAAGTCACCATTGAATAAATAATCATGCCTGAAAATTTCATGTCAATCAGAAGAATACAAATAGTAAAACAAAAACGAAATTTTGAAAAATCTTAAAGAGCGAATATTTTTTTTTATGTTTCAAACATTTTTTCACAAAATATATATATATATATATATATATATATATATATATATATATATATATATATATATATATATATATATATATATATATATATATATATATATATACACACACATATATATATATATATATATATATATATATATATATATATATATATATATATATATATATATATATATACACACACATACATATATATATATATATATATATATATATATATATATATATATATATATATATATATATATATATATATATATATATATATATATATATATATATATATATATATATATATATATATATATATATATATATATATATATATATATATATATATATATATATATATATATATATATATATATATATATATATATATATATATATATATATATATATATATATATATATATATATATATATATATATATATATATATATATATATATATATATATATATATATATATATATATATATATATATATATATATATATATATATATATATATATATATATATATATATATATATATATATATATATATATATATATATATATATGTATATATATATATATATATATATATATATATATATATATATATATATATATATATATATATATATATATATATATATATATATATATATATATATATATATATATATATATATATATATATATATATATATATATATATATATATATATATATATATATATATATATATATATATATATATATATATATATATATATATATATATATATATATATATATATATATATATATATATATATATATATATATATATATATATATATATATATATATATATATATATATATATATATATATATATATATATATATATATATATATATATATATATATATATATATATATATATATATATATATATATATATATATATATATATATATATATATATATATATATATATATATATATATATATATATATATATATATATATATATATACACATATACATATATATATATATATATATATATATATATATATATATATATATATATATATATATATATATATATATATATATATATATATATATATATATATATATATATATATATATATATATATATATATATATATATATATATATATATATATATATATATATATATATATATATATATATATATATATATATATATATATGGAGTAGGCAGTAGTCACCTGCCGCCCGGTGGAATACTCCAGGAGAGGTACTTACGGGGATGTAGGCAGTGCTGCAGACTGAGTGATTCCCGTGTCCTCTCTTCCCGGTTCCCTTTGTGGTCTCATTTATACAATTGAGCAGCTGCAGCCTGCCCTCTAAAGACAACTTCTACTACTTCCTACACTACACTACAACACCTTACACTTTTACACTCTCTTCAAATCAAAATTTAATAATGGCTTCACCACGCCCTGCCTCGGAGTCCCCCTCTGGGGAGGGGACCATAAATGTCCCCAGGTCGGACTGCCCTCTGCTGTCGACCTTGGGTGTCTTGACACTTCATCTAATACTTTCACTATCAATTTCTGCAACATTCGTGGCCTTCGTTCTAATTTTCAATCTGTGGAACACCACCTCTCCTCTACTAAACCTCATCTTCTCTTCCTAACCGAAACACAGTTGTCTGTGACTACTGACAGCAGCCCCTTTTCTGTTCCCTCCTACTTGCTCTATCCTCATTTTCAATCCAAAGCTGGATGTTGCGCATACGTGCGTAACGACACCACTTGCTCGTGCCCACAATCTTGAATCTTCAGAATTTTCTACCATCTGGCTAAGACTTCAATGTCACTCTCTAACTAAATTCATCTGTGCTGTATACCTCTCACCTAATTCCTCTGACTATGTAAAATTCTTTGACTATTTGACTTCCAAGGTGGAGCACATCTTATCTCACTTTCCTTTTGCTGAGATCTCCATTTTAGGGGATTTCAATGTTCACCACCAGCTTTGGCTT